>NW_025892952.1:0-1194 GCF_002878395.1 Capsicum annuum
AAGAGAGTTCTTGTTGAAAAACCCTACATACCTTGAATGAGGAACTTCAGATCGATACTCATTTTTTGAGATGTTAATCGTGCTTTTGAATGATGGTTCTCGGAGTTCTTGAACTAGGAACTTGGAACCTTGAATAAATTTGCAGAATTAATGGTGAACTTTGGAGGTTCTTGAAGTTGGATGTAGGAGCTTAGGGTTTTCTTTTTGAGGGAATTTGATGAAATATAACATATAATGCTTCTAATAGGCTTTAATATAGAGTTTGGATGGATTTTGGGTGAAGGGGAATGACCAAAACGCCCCTTAAAATCAAGTAATTCTCGAATTTGTCCTTTGGTGGACTGTTTTGATAGTTTGAAGTAGATCAACCATAACGTTTTACTCTGATATCCAAATTGGATGAAACCAATTTCATTAGAAAGAGGACTCTCATATCTTTCCATTTATATATAGTATCTCACCCAGATCATTGTGTATGAGGAGTTATGATTGTTTGAAGTTGACCCAAAAATTTGCTTTTGATAGGCTGAAGTACATTGACCATAGCTTTTTTCTCCGATAGACAAATTGGATAAAACCAATTTCATTAGAAAGAGGACTCACAGAGATTTCCATTGATACATAGTAGATCACCCAGATCAATATGTACAAGGAGTTATGGTCGTTGAAAGTTGGAGCAAAAATACACGAGGCCTCAGTACTTTTCCTGCACGTTTTACTGTACACTACTATTCACGGTTCGATCGGAATATTCATAACTCGTCGCTTGGGTGTTCGTTTTTGATGATCCATATATCGTTGGAAAGATTATTCGATACTATACGAAATGGTGGGTCATAATATAAGACATTACACACAGAAAAATTTATAATTCATTCTAGAAGATAGAACCCAACACGTTTACGCACAAAATTTCAACAAAAAATTTCCCGGGTATTACATCATCCACCTTGGAAACATTCATCCTCGAATGACGCTAGACATGTCAAGATTAGATAGCGAATAGAGCATACAGCTGATAACCATTCGTTAGACTCATCACCACATCATTTCTTACTCCGAATACAATATAGAATGCTTAAATTCAAGAAACTACAGCTGAACACATAATAAATGATAGCTGAACTGCTGCAAATTTTATCAAAAGTGCATGATTTAGGAAAGAACGGTACCTTCAACTTGATCGGAGTTCGT
>NW_025892953.1:0-8341 GCF_002878395.1 Capsicum annuum
TCTTTTAATTTGATGTTTTTTATATGTGATTTTTGCTAATTGACTTTATCTTTTGTAGGTCCAGCAGAGTGGAATGGATGATAAATAATTTATAGATATATAGGTAATTCTCTATCACATGGATTTGAGTATCACATGAATTCTTTTTATTATTTATTTCATAAGCATATATGTATTTTGCAAGTTGTTAAATTTAATTTGTAGATACTTTTATATATTCTAAGATTTTTTTTTTTTGAATTCCTACAACATCGTAAAGTCATTCGTACTCGTCCTTTAATTGATTTCAGATAAGTGTTAATTATATTTTTGTTTAGTTAAAAAAAAAACAATTTTGAAGATTAGATTGCGATTGATAATAATCTAACATAAAAATAAAGCCAAGAAGGGTCTAATATATAAATTAACAGAACTGAGAAATACTTCAATCAATACACTCTAATCCATTGTATAATTTTGAAAATCATAAGGCAGATATTGTTTATCTTACAATTTTCTACAATTTTAGATGAACATTATTACAATTTCTCAATCGCAAGTTAATGTTTCATCGTTAATAAAGTAATTTTCTTTTATCCATAATCTTATAAATATTTATCAATATATATGAATTTGTTTTTGAGATGAATTTTGTAATTTTTTATCATGATGTATGAAGATATATGTATATCCATATATGTTTATCTAATCATTTATTCGATTTTCATTGTTTCAGCCTGATGAAGAGATTGAGCTCACATCACCATGAATAAAGGATTGAATAACTAAAAATCAAATCATCAAGCAAATACTTAGATTTTTATGTTTATCTGATGTCGAACTATTTAAATTTTTAAGAATTTAAAATTTTAATGTTCAAGTTATTATACACAAGTTTGTATAACATCATGAATTTAACCTGATGACTTATAAAACTTATTAGTATGTATTTGTTTGATGGAATTTGATTTATATTGAATATGTTATTTAGTAAAATTATGTATTCATATTATTTTGAAAGATTGATGTAAATCAAAATTCAATTGTTTTATGTAAAAAAAATGATACTTTGTGGCACTTGTAAACTCTACAAATCAAACCATGCAAATATTAATCTCTTATCATGATAATTATAAATCCACACAAATCTAATTTTCAAAATATTGAAATTATTTTGTGAAGGTTCTAAATCGTCACAAATTGATGCTAAAACCCTCCACAAATTTATAAGTCATTTTGTGACGGTCGTCGTGGAGGTTTATTAGAACTGCCGCAAATAAGCTCGTGGCAAGGCTAATTATGACATTTTTTAAAACCGCCGCAATTCAATTTGTGGGGGCTATAAACTACCCCAAATTAACAAAATAACCCCCATTAATTGATTCTTTTTTTGTAGTGAAAACGAGAGGCAGGATTATATATTTACGTGGCCATTTGAGTATAAATTGATTGATATTTTAAAAATGACAATATTTAAAATTTTGTTGAAACAAATATATGGACATGAAAATATTGAACCAACATAATTCAAATAACTCATTTGAAATAATTTTCAAATGTTATTTCAATTTTTTGAAACAAGATTTATGGGTTATGGTCCCTTAAGATCACGTTTGACGATAAATTTTGAGAAAGTAAAAAAAATTGTTTCATGAGAAAGAGAAAATTCTAAACTCTATAATCTAAATATGAATATTGATGCTTAGATGCTGATTTTTTTAAATATATTCTTTTATGCTATTTGATTGACCAACTTATTATCATACTAAACCAAATTTCGACTGTGATACTCCTCATAGTGGCCAAGTTCAAATAAAGTATTTTAAGTTGCCTTAAGTACAGTCAGAATAAGAATAATTTGTTTGGAAGCTGGTAAGCATTATTACACAACAATCAAACAATTTTATTGTCCCTTTGGCAAGGCATTTTGTCTATTTTTCTTAAAACACTCTATTTTTAGATTATTTGTTGTATTTTTTATTTTATATTATTTTTAAAAAATAAAATTATTTTATCTTTAATTATATCTTAAAATACAATCTTTCTTTGTTAACTATTTACTCTATGAAGTATGTAATCTTCAAGAACAGTTATTATTAATTAAAAAATATTAATTTTATTTTAAACTTAAAAAATAATAAATAATTTAAAATAAATAATTTTTAAAATAATGACAAATAATTTGATATAAAAAAAGTAAAATACAAGTCATCATGAAAAGTCTTTTTTCTTTTAAAAAAAAATAATGAGACAAGGCAGTAATGCATTTTTTTGTTTGGGTCGACAGGTGAGCTTCATGTCCCAATATTCATAATTTCTCTGATATTCTCATCTAAATTTTATCCTTTTATTAATTCTCTGTAGAGTCCACGTGATAATTTATTGTTAAAGAATTTTGTACTTATTAGGTGGTATAAATTGTATTTAATTATTGGCCATATTCCAATTATTGTGGGTTAGAATATCTTGACATGATTATTGCATTGTACTATTGCATTCTTTCATAATTATTTAACTTAGAATGAATGAGAGTTAAAGAAAATGACAAAAGTCAAACCACAGTGGCCACCGAAATTCAAGATTCTCTTATAACTAATCGGCTTATCACGGTCCAATATTGATTCTTAAAAATTTTACGTTACATATAATTCTATCATTTAATCAAAATTTTTATTTATTTGATTGATAAATTCTAAGTTAGGCATATATTATTTTATTTAAATTGATGAAGTATTTTAAGTTGTTAAAATTTTTATGGCATTGATAGTTAATTATATTTTTAAATAATTTATTTTTTTAATTACTGTGATTTATAATATTTTTTTCTTCCATTCTACTAATTAGAAGTGACATAGTAAAATTATTATAATAAATACGTGTGAAAATTTCTTAATGGTCCCATATAAGACGTTAAATTAATTTAAAACATCAAAAAATAATTTATATTTTTAAGTGGTCATGTACAAGACGTCAAGTTAATTTACAACATCAAAAAATAATTTATTATTTTATGTCTATTTTATTTTTTATTAAATATTATTAATTTTTAATACTTAAATGACTTATAAAAGCATCACAAAAAAAAATTATTATTTTATGTCTATTTTATCTTTTTTTAATTAAATATTGTTAATGTTTTAATACTTAAAAGACTTATAATAACTAATTATGAGTGGTATAGTAAAATCACGGTTGAAGCAGCTGACACAACCATGTCATACATGTCTATTTTAAAAATTTTATTAAATATTATTAATTTTTTAAAATGTAAATGACTTATAATAATTATTTAGGGGTAATACAGTAAAATCACGGTTGAAGCAGCTGAAGCAGGCATGTCGACCTCCTGCCTGTTTTAGCTGCTAAACTGCCTCTTGTTATACTAGATACCGTAGCCCGTGCCAGCACGAACCCAACATATGTTATTTACGTTATTTCAATTAAATAACATTTGGATTGTCAATCAATTTTTCATTAATATAATTTTTACAATAATTTAAGTTGCTAATCATTGTGATTTATAATATCTTTTATGTAATTTAGTAATTTATGTTACTCGCTTTGTCTCAATTTTAGAATTTAGAAAGTCAATTAAATTTTTTTTACTAATATATTTTTTAAAATATTTGAAGTTGTTAATCTTTGTGATTTTAGTATCTTTTAATATAATTTCAAATAATCTATGTTACTTGCTTTATCGCAACTTATGTGACACTATTAGAATTTCAAAAGTCAATCATATTTTTATTATAAGTTTTTAAAATATTATAGAGAAAAAACATCTTTTTCCCCTTGAACTTGTTCTCCAAACTCACTTTAGCACTTAAACTTAACTTCCGTTTATTTACTCCTTAACATCTTTAAAGTGTATCAGGGGGGAAAAGATGTTAATAGTTATGACTTATAATTATTTTTTTGCATAATTTTTAAATATATAATATTTTATCAAAATAAAATAAATAAATTAAAATAAACAAAACACGAAATTTTTAAAACATGTTAAATTCGAAAACATCATTTGGATCAATAAATTACTAAAGTAGCCAAATTAAAAATATTTTGATGCATTATACATATGTTTAGTTTAAGAGTACAAGATTTAAAAATCATCTTTATTTTCTTTTAATATCGTATCAAGTCAAACTAATACCAACAAATTGAAATAACCAAAGCTCACTTATGAAAAACTATCCCGAATTTACGTGACACAAATATAATTTAGATAATCAATCAGATTTTTAATATATTTTTAAATATTTTAAATTGTTAGTTATTGTAACTTATAATATTTTTTATGTAATTTTCAAATAATATATGTTACTCTCCTTATCCAAATTTTTGTGGCATTGATATTTAATTATATTCTTAAAATAGTTTAAGTTTTTAATTATAATGATTTATAGTACTTTTTCTTCTATTCCAATTTAAGTAGCACTAAAATAAATTCGAAAGTCAACCAAATTTTATGATTGAAGCAGGGAAGTGGATATGTCCTAAATGACTTATAATACCTAATTAGAAGTGATATAGTAAAATTACTATGAGAAAATATTTGTGAAAAAAATTTAAATGAGTCTCATATAAGATGTCATGTTAATTTAAAACATCAAGAATTAATTTATCATTTTAAGTCAATTTTATTTTTATTAAATATTATTAAATTTTTAATAACTAAATGACTTATAATAATTAATTAAGGGTGATATAGTAAAATTACGGTTGAAACAGGTGAAGTAGACATGTCATAAATGTCTATTTTGTCTTTTTTTATTAAATATTATTAATTTTATTATATGTAAATGTCTTACAATAATTAATTAGGGGTAATATAGTAAAATTATGGAGCAAACATACTTGTGAATTTTTAAAAATAAGTCTCATATAAGATGTCCTATTAATTTAAAATGTATACACCTAATTTTGTCCCTTCCAAAACTCAATTTATCCATTTTTTACCTCTTGTTATCATACACTCTCACCTATGTGATTATATCTCACAAAAATACAAAAAATAACAACCCTTACAAAAATTTCTAACAAATTTTATCTTGTTTTAATCCTCCTATCACCCACACCCCTACCCTTACCTACCCTACCCCTACCCCTTACCCTACCAGGTGTTCTCCACCCCTAACATACTCACGTTTTCCTCACCCTTTTCCATAACAGAATGGACAAAAAGGAAACCAATTCACAAAAGGAACCAAAAAAAAGAGGGGGCCCACGTGATTATTGGGGAATATCCATTCTTGAATGGAATATATAGGCAATATTCTCACAAATAAAAAGGGGGACCCCAGAAAAAATTCATTCACAGAAAAAGAGGGCACACACAGCAAAGAGAAAGAAAAAGAGAGCTCATTGGAGCTTTTCATTGGGAACGACAACAACAACGCGTAATCACACAAACACCCAATTCTCATCTATTCACAATACACATAGCCATACAGAGAGAGACGGAGAGAGAGATCGAGAGTGAGAGAAATTAGGTTTGAGAGAGAGATCGATGGGGTTGAGGAGAAGATGGGCGAGGCTCGTGAGAGTTTTGCCGACAAGATTGCTGCCGGAATCTCTATCGAAAGATGCCGGCCGTCATGGTTTTTGGTTGGCACGGTGACATCATCACCGAAATCTGGTCGAAGAACATCAAGGGGTCACCGGGATCCGATCTTCCTGTTTGATTTTTGCTCTTGTTAGTTACTTGCCGGAGTTTCGTCTACTCGGACTTCAATTTATTTCATAAAACCTTAATTTTGGTATTCATTCGTGTCCGTGGATTTCTGCCTGTATCTTTCTTTTGGGATTTGTCAGTGTTTGGAGTTTGGGTTCGTGGAAAAGATAAAACGGGTCAGTAGTATCGAAGTTTCAAACGGTTATTTTCTATCTCAGTCTCATTAGTGCAAAATTATTTTAGGATTTTTTATATTTTGGGTGGTTTGGTCAGTCGAGTTTGGAATTTCATGTTGGTTCGTTGTTGAGGTTCAACTCGAGGATTTCGGACACGGATTCTACCAGATTAATCGAAATAATACATCAATTTTTGAAAGCAACATTGAGGTCCAATTCTATCATTTTTCCTTTAATTTTTACGTAATTATAGATGATTTATGTGTTTGGCATGTTTGAATCTTTATGGTGTATCGGTTGATGTTGGATTTGGCTATGAAAACTTGATCGGTAGATTGCGTATTGAATCGATTTAATCATATTAAAAGAAATTTGGGGTGGAATTGAGGAATTGATAAAAATGGTTGAATAGGGATCAATTTTGGTTTCTTGTAATTTTTTGTTAAATTTGGAATACGCATGAATGTTGTTGGAACGTGATAGAATTATGATACGTTGAAACAGATTGACAAAGTTTAGGCTCGGCCGCTCGAGTAAGAAAATTTAGGACTTGTGGACTATTGAATGTTTGAAATCCGTGTTGAATGGCTTGGTTTGTTCACTTTTGGATCAAATGTATCATTTGGCCGGGAAATGTCCCGAGGTATTGTATTTGTTCACCGGGAAATGCCCTGAAGTACTTTGTATTTGAAGACGGTGCACGGTCAAGGCCCGGAACGTCGGGTGGAGTTTGGTTCAGGAGTAGTTTAGGATTATTTTAGAGTAGGGTAGGTTTACATTTTTGCATTTTTCGGGACTGTATAAGTAGACTGGACACTAAGTTTTGGATTATTTTGTTTTATTTGCTTGATTGATCATTTTATGTGTTTTTGCGTGGTTTATATATTCATAGTGTCAAATTAGCCGATACGCTCCACCAAGCAATCATGGTCGAACCACGGGATCGAAGGGTGCCTAACACCTTCCCCTCAGTCAACTGGATTCCTTAGTCAGAATCTATGTTCGCAAATCAGTTTTAAAGAGTCAAAAACAATTTTGAAAAAGGAATTTCTAAAGGTGACTTGGCACACCCGCTCATGCCAAGTGGCGACTCTGAGTTTTGATTGTTAAATGTCCTTTTCGAAACAAATCTTTATTTTGTCACTTTAATAATAAAAACCCTTTCAAACGTTAAAATCAATCTTTTTTTTGGAGTTAAAAAGGGGTGTGACAGCTCTGGTGACTGCTGGGGACTTAGTTTGACATTATGGGTGTGTAAACATTGTTTGTGTTGTCGTTTGTTGTTATCATTGTTGAGTGCCTACGTGCTATTTGTTTACAGTTTTTCTTGTGTGTTACCGCTTTATAATTGGCATCATGTGCATAACCCGAGTCAATTCTTTCTGCAACAAGTTCTGTGGTACACACTGTGTACACGACCTATAGTTGAGTACACCCTTATTTTAGGAGGGGGAACCGTCGGCTGTTATGGAGTAGGTGGACAACCAAAGCAGCCACTATCGATCATACGCTCCCCCGAACAGCCTTGTTAGTGAACTTCAGTGTAGGTCAACCTTTAAGTCATACTTATGTGCATCATATTGAGACCTAGCGGGGCCCATTTGGTCCTTTGTAGGAGACTCACATCTACAACATCCCTATGTGCTAAATGTTGCATCTTTGAGGGCAACGTGGTCATTTGACGGACTGATTCGGGGAAAGTATGTGTTGAAAGTAAAGTGTGTAGGCAACGAAAAATTGAAAAAAAAAAGTGTGTCAGAGAAAAAAAAAAGAAGAAAAGAATTTAGTAGTTTTTAGAGTTCTTTATGACTTTTGTCTTTTCACAATCTAAAAATTCAAAAAGTCTTTTTTCACCATTTGCACTATCTTCGCAAAATACAAAAAAATATCAAAAAGATTTTTCTTTTATTTCTTTAGTAACCATTCATAATTCGCAGATTTAAAAAAAAAAAAAAATTTTCATTCATAGGAGTTTTCATAAAAGAAAAATTAAAAAAAGATGGTAGAAGTTTTGTACATTTCATATAATGAAGATACCAAAAGATTTTTCTTTTATAGTTATTGGTGTCAGTCTTATGTGGAGTGTCAAATTGAAAATCCCAAAAAAGAAAAAAGTTTTTAGCGTTGTAGTCATGTCTCTTAAGTCAGGGTTGAGTTTATTCTCTAATCCTTAATTGTCTAATCTGGACGAACTACGCACCCCTGATTCTCTTCTCTCGAAAGTGAGATACGTAGGCAGCTTATTATAGGTTTGGGGATCTTATTTAAAAAATTCAAAAAAAATTTCTTCACTCTTCATTTAGAGTAGGTGTTTCATACATGTCCTGAAAAGAAAAATACAAAAAAAAAAAAGATTTTCCTCAATAGTCGTAGGTTTTAATTTTTGGTTGATCTTATTTCAAAAATCCAAAAAATATTTTTTTTCACTCTTCATTTAGAGTAGGTGTCATATGCATCAATAAAAGAAGACTACAAAAGATTTACCTTTAATATGTTCAAGTTTCATTTTTGTATG
>NW_025892954.1:0-7460 GCF_002878395.1 Capsicum annuum
GTGCCCCAAGAGTTCGTAAACCAACTAGTATTGCATGACAATTTTTTGACCATATATCAGATATTGAGGTGCAATGCAATATATGTCAACAAATATATAAGACTAAAAGAGGAGGCAAACAAGGGGGTACGGGTACATTAATGAGACATATAAGTGATTGTAATACCCTGTATACTTCTAAGTAGAAAACGAACTATTCTTCCGACGTGTGAAACCTCTAATATTGTAATTCATATTTGAATACACTACTTACGATGAGTATCCTAGTGATAATATAGCTTATGATGTATTTAACGTGTTCATAGGAGTCACTTAAGGTAATGCAAGCTAAGAGCTTTTGAATGCTTCAAGTTTTAGTGTTTGATATTGCAAGGGTCATCTTTGAACGAACATAACTTGATGTATATGTGTTATTTTAGAATATTTAGGCCCACAAAATTATAGATAACTGAATTAGCTTTCCAACGATATCAATTTCGCCAAAATCCGATACCCGAGCAAAAAGTTATGGCTTTGCAAAGGGGTGTGCGACGCAAACTGTAAAGTGTGCCATAGGGTGTACGGCGCACACTATAAAGTGTGCTTTAGGGAGTATGATGCAAATCTTAAAGTTTTCCATAGCTTGTGCAACGCAAACCCCATGGCACAGCGACCTGGACATTTCATTTTTGAGTTATTCCGAGGGCAACTAAGCCATTTGACACCCATAAACCGTCCCTAATCACTCCTAAACGTTTTTATGTTATATTAATCACATAAAATCCTCTCTCTTAACCCTAAGAAGTCAGTAAACAAATCAAAACCCTTCCCTTCTTCCCAAGAACAAAATCTAAGTTTAGCTCTCAAGAATCAAGAAGTTAAGCTCTGAATCCAAAGTTCTCTACAGGGATTCTTTCAATCAAGCTTACAATTCAAGAATCTCAAGAAACCATTCAGGATCATCTCCTAGGGTTTCAAAATCAAAGTCTATACGTCCAAACAAGTCTATTAAGGTATGTGGAGTTTGAACAAGAACACTCATTTCGTTATTGTGCCCAAAACATTTTTTAATTTACAAAGATATATGATTTTTATGTGTTTTGCCATGAGTTTGAAATATTAATTTATACCCTATGTTGTTGTTCAAGAGATTATGATATTTTTCAATGTCTTGAAGATAAATTCCATGAGTTTGATGTTATTATTATCTTAAATCTGAAATTTCCAGATTTCTAAATGAATTATGCATGTTTATGATATAATGCATGAACTTTGAAGTGTTTTGTCAAGGTATTGATATATGGGTCATTAAACCCTCATTTAGATTGATGTTTTGAGAATTGACGAGTTACATGCACCCACGTTTATACTATTTTGAAGTAATTTAGAAAGATTTGACCTTGTGGTCACAATAGAGTTGAAATCCGCTTCACGAAACGAAATTACAGACTTTATCATTGATTACCTTATGGAATATGAGATTACTTTTAAAGTGGATTTTTTTTGAGATTTTTGAACATAGTATTGGAAGTAGTATTTAGCACCGAGTCGGGTATGTTCCTACGATTTCATACCCCAAAACTACGTGCCACCGTAGGTTAAGACATTTACATCCACTATATGTGGATAATTGAGATAGCGATCACTGACATAGATTGTTCTATTCCGATGGAAAGGGTAGAACATCCCTAACGTTATGGGGGAAAGTCATGGGACACCATTGATGCTCACATGGTGTACATGTCGGTTAGAAGAACCTCGCAAAAGATATCCCCCCATTCTTAAACAGATAATAAATTTAAAGTTTTGAGATAAAGTGTTTATTATGCGATATAATTTTTAAACTTCATTTAGCTTACAAGCTTTGGGAACAATAACAGATTACAGACTCTAGAACTAAGTGTGATGACTCACAAGATTTAAAGATATGCTTTATTCTATATGATTTCAGATTTTAGTATTTCAGATTTACTCAAGCTAGGTGAGTCATTTACATTTAGCGTGCATGATTTTATAAACTATGATGATATTGAGATATAGTTTACTTATTGCATTGCATCCCCATATACTCAGTACATCCTCAAAGTACTGATCCACATATATGTCTATGTGCTACATTATCTCATAATGTAGGTACAAGTTGTAGCGCATACACCATATTCAGTCAGTTTGCCACTTTCAATCAGCAGGTGATGATTCCTTTTGATTCAAGGGCTTGAGTTAGTTATATAGTTTGAGAAGTATTGCAATTTCTTTATTAAGTCGTATTGAGTTGGGATAGTTGGGAGTCATCACCCAGCTACCTATATTCAGTACTAGTAGAGGCTTCATAGACAGTTAGTAGTGTTAATGTATGTAATTTTAGTTTTGTTTGTAACTGTTGAGTTGTAATCTTATAAATTCATAGTTTTATTGATCCAGTTCAGATGATTTTTTATGTTTCCACTGATTTTATTCAGATTTATGTATTTTATTCAGTTGCTTGTAAGTATGCCAGTAGAAGGGTTATCTTGGAATCACTAGTGACTCTAAGCACCGTGTGACGTCTCGGGACCCATTTTTAGGGCATTACAAACTTGGTATCAGAGCACAGGGTTTAAGAGTCCTAGGGTGTCTGTGAAGCCGTGTCTAGTAGAGTCTTGTGGAACGGTACGGAGACGTCTGTACTTTTCTTCGAGAGGCTACAAGGCATTTAGGAAATATCTCCATTCTTTTAAGTCTCAGATCGTGCTATAGATAGTTTCTCTAAGAAGCTTATACAGATTCTCATCCTACTCTATTCAGGCCATCTCTGCCTTATTTTCAGGATATCAGAAACAGTCAAGCTTAAATCTTTACAGATAGTACTTTCTCACACAGTCTCCAAAGATAGTTATGGGATTGTAGGTGATCTAGAAAGTATCCCATCAAGGTTTTTGAGTTCTGAATATTGAAGTGCTTTATTCATGTTCATAAAAGTTGTGCACTAAGCCTAAGTCAGAGGTGCTTTTAGATTCCTCCTCAGAATCCATAATGTAAATCTATACTTCCCTATCCATGTATTATTCTTAAGATAGCATGATCAGCTAGTTCCAGTTCCTCCCCTGATAATGCTCTCAGACTTGCTAGCAAGAAGTTTCAGAAGTCTCACAAAGCGGCTTGAGATGAGCCTTCTAGTGTGTTATAAGCCCCTCAAGTTTAAAGTTATTCCCTTATTCTTATGATTCGATCAGTTAAGACAGAGTAAGATGTGTATTCTTAGATCATTGAATATTATGTCTCAAGTTTCTATCTCTTGCAATCTTGTTATCATTATGTTGGTCAAAACTAAAAATCTAATGAAGCCGTGTGAGGCCTATTTCGATTCACAACAACTTGTCATTCACCTTGTTCTTCTTGTATTGGTTGGAACTGGGGGTTTAAAGATGTATTGATAAGAAAGGTGGTAAGCTCGATTTATTGAATATATGTATAGACGAACCTTTTATCATATGATTGAGTTAGTAATGAAGTGGTATGTCCTTGTGTGTTAGTTTAGTAGAAGGTAGAGAAGGAGTTATTAGTTAAGTTGAATTGTTGTTTGCTTGAAGTGTGAAAAGAGTTATTGATAGTATTTGTTATGTTAGAAAGTATGGGTTGTTGATGAAAGTATTGGGTGATATAGTATTTCCAATTTAGGTACCCATTGGACTACAAAAAAGAGTTTAGTTGAAACTTATTGAACTATGAAAAAATTTTAGGTGTATGGATGGGTAAATGGTAGTGATGTGTAGATGGAGGATGTGATAATGGATTGTAATAAGATAGGCCATACGATCATTGATCAATTATTGTGGTTATAGGATTCTAGTGGGCTGGTGTTTCTTGATACTTTGTTTTATAGGTTCCAAGTGAGAATAGTATATGAAGTTTTGTTGTTAATGATGCCTAGCACTAGACACTAAGTTTGAGTAGTAGATGATCATCAAGGTGGAAATAATGATTGCTTGGTTAGTCATGCTAGTTGTATGGAGGTGAACCAATAGGCTTGAAACAGTGAATGTAAGAATATAAGTTTGCTAATTTGAGATTAAGTATAATGTTGTATGAATGATGTAGAAGTATGGGGCCGCATTATTTTTGAGGATTATGACATGTTGCATGTGGCTAGTAGTACCATTGAGTTGCTAGGTGAAGAAAGACTAGTTAGATGGTATATGGTGTTCTAAATAGCCAAGTTAAGTAGTTTTGATGGATATTGTTAACCCTTTTGTTATGGTCATGATTCTCATGGTCTAGAGATATAAGTTTAGAGAAGTGATATTGCTATAACAGAAGTAGTATGGTTCATTAAGGGTTCAAAATATCTGTGTTAAGTGTTGGAACCTAAGTTGAGTTTTTGTTTTTGAAGATTGAGCTAATAGAAAGTAAAGTTGAAGAACTAGCTGGTGTGAATTCATAGTAAGGTGATACTCCTGAAGATTCTAAGTTAGTAAGTGTTCAAGTTATTAGATGATGAATATAGGGGACATAGAAACATAGAGTTGTATTTTAGAATGAAGTATTAGAAGTGGGTTTTTCCCTTTAAGGTGTAGTCTTTCAGGGTAAGTTTATTATTTATGGGTATTATTATGCCCTAGACTCTAGAGTAAAGGGATTGCAGTTTAGATTAGTGTTAGTAAAGGGTACCATAGACTTAGAATGTCATCTTCGATCTAACGGGGAGATGGTAGAGTGAAGAACCAAACCAAGTTTTGAGAGTTAGATTTCCTTATATGTCAACAAGTGTCACGATGAGATACTAATCCTTTCTTCCTCTAGATATATGTCATGGTTAGTTAAAAATTTATGTGTATATTCTTATGAATAGTGCAAGAATGTTGTTGTTGATAGAGGTTTAGAGACAAGGAGGAGTAAGCCTTTATGAGTGTTTTCCTTGAAGTTCATATGTGGTTATAATGATAGACTTGAATGTAGTGTTGGGATGTAAGTGGAGGAATACTCTATGCACTAGTGAATCCATAATAAGAGTTTAGAGTTAGTCATTGAAGGGATAAGAAGAATCATCTTAGAGAGGAAAAGTTGTGTAAATGCTTGGGGTATTGAATTCATGATTCATACTAGTGTTATAATGTTATGTGTAGTAAGTTGTGATTCAAGTTAGGCTTTAACATGGTGAGAGAATTTTGTTTTAGATCAGACATTAGTATATGAAGTTATATGAACCCGTGTGAGCATGGTACTAAAGGGTGGAAAGTAAGTTGAAATGCAATGAATGGGAAGCTTTTAGTCAAGGACGACAACATCTTGGAGACAATCGACATTCATATGGAACTAATGCAATGGATTTCTAATTTTCCTTAGAGATTGAATTAGAGCCGAACGAAGAAATCAAGGAATGGAAGAGGAGCCGAACGACGAGTAGAGATTTGAAGAAATTATGACTTCACAGGAGAACTCAGCAGTATCAAGTCCAATGCATGATTTTCCCCCCACTGACTTTGACTATCCTATGCAAGTTCCCGTTAATATTAACATGAATGAGTTGGAAAAAACGATGAAAAATTTGTAGATTTTTCATCCATGTAAATTATAAATTTTGGATCATTTTGCAATCAATAAAATTCAACATTCATTCACTCCTTAGTCGTTACTTTGTAATTTTTTCCATTTGATGATTTAAATTAAAATTTTAGTCTAAATTAAATACTTAGTTTTAATATATTACTAATTTACTATAAAGTATTTTTAATTTATTATATTAAGTAACATATGTTTTATTTAAAGTACATATATTTTATATGTGTACGTATATATTGAATGGTACGTATATATGTGTATATTTTCTAAAGTAGTTTATATTTAACGTATACATGTGTATATGTTTTAGAAATTAGTAAATAACTATATATTTAGCATGTGTATATATTGTAGTATATATATTGCAGCATATGTTTTATTTAAAGAAGTACATATATTGAATGGTACGTATATATGTGTATATATCTTCTATAGACGTATAAATTTAACATATACATGTGTATATGTTTTATAAATTAGTATATAACTATATATTTAGTGTTTGTATATATTGTAGTATATATATTGTTGTAAATGTTTTATTTAAAGTAGTATGTATATATTGAATGGGACGTATAAGTGTGTGTATATTTTCTAAAGTAGTATTTATATAATGTATACATGTGTATATGTTTTATAAATTAGTATATAACTATATATTTAATGTGTGTATATATTTAGTATATGTTTTATTTAAAGTAGTACATATATTGAATGATACATATAAATGTGTATATTTAACGTATACATGTGTATAAGTTTTATAAATTATTATATATATATATATATATATCATTATATTGTAGTATATATCATGTAGTATATGTTTTATTTAGAGTACTATATATATTTAACTAACGTATAGTTGTAGACACGATTACATGTGTAATTGTGTATATGTATTATGTGTATATATTTTTTAAATTCTAACATAGTATATACTATATATATAGTGTATATATATTGTTTAACATATTTAAAATGTATATAGGTGGGTATATATAGTGTATATTGGAGAATTTTTCTTTTGTTTTTGATTTTTGACTGATTTTGATCGGATTTTTAATCGATTTTGACCGGGTTTAGGTGGGTTGGATCGGGTTGGGTTAAGTGGGCCGGTTAAGGGTTGTTTTTAAAATTTTTACTGTTGGGCTCGGAACCGGACCATCTCGTTTAACCAGGCCCAGATCTGAACCGGCCCACAACCCGGCTAAATCTCACGGGCCAATTTCAGGTTGACTCGGCCCGGCCCACTTAACAGCCATAGCTCCAAAACCTTACTCCCATTATTTTTTATCGATTATATCATCGAAAACTCCTTTAAATTGTGATTTTAAAATTTGATATTTGAGATTTTTATCCAATAAAATGTAAATTAAGTTCTTTGATTTCTACTCATTTTTGCTTGGGTTTTAGCTATAGACTCCTCTTGATATGGAGAACATTATTCTTAAATAAAATTCTAATTTTATCCCTTTTATTTTCAAACTCATTTTGGATCCTTCTTAAATAAGGTCAAGTTAGATATCATTAGCTTCCTTTTGACTAGATTGAACGCGTTTGGTGTTGATTCGAGAGAGTTGGACTTCCGATTGAGATTTTGGACTATGTCTGATCTTGTGGATCTTCATTTAAAATAAGTTGAAATGTACCTTGACTTTTTCAAAGTGTTTATGCATTTTATACTTCTTTGTTGTATTTTTTGTATCGCTTAGAATTGGAGGTCTCACTTTGGTAAAATCGCGAGCATCTCCATGGGTATCAAAGTCTTTGATGGATTGTATTTGGATTATTGCCTTGATTAGTTAGTATTACTATTATTAAATATCCTTAGAGTAAATGTAGATTGATAACCTAGTGATTCTCGAATTGTTGTTATTGGATTGCCATTTTAGTGCTTGCATCTGGATAGCAGATTTTATTGTGATGATTATGAATTAGTA
>NW_025892955.1:0-44034 GCF_002878395.1 Capsicum annuum
TTAGGATGGAAAAATGTCAAGATGGGGGAAATGAGCAAAGAAAAAAAGCTTGAAACTATCACTACCTTCCCTTTTCCCATGAGGAGGTTCATCAAGAAGAGGAACCAAGTTACAATTATGATCTTGGTAGTGAAGACTCCTCGATATTTCCCAATCAACCGAGTCAAATAAGGAAGAAGATGCCCGAATAAAAGAAATGTTACTAGAGTTAAAAGAAGAATCCAGGCACATCTCTTAAAATGACTCTAGTTCATTTTGCGATAAAGATTCTTTGAAAGGGGCTTATCCGAAATTATGGGTTGGGCCTCGTTTAAACCACTTTTCAATATTATCCGTAGAGGATGTGATGAATATCCATCTCTTTAAACAAATGGTGGATCATGGGAGAAGGAGTCTGATTCTTATAATTTGGAGTTTCATATTCCAAAGGAGCATATGGAACCCCGCCTATCAATGGCAAAGGAACTCATCTTTTGATGTACATGGAATGGCCTATTAATGTGCTCACTTTTACCTAAGGAGCTAAACCAAATATTCAATGTCAAGTTGGGTAAAAGGTTAAAATCTTCAAAATGGCAAGATCGAACATTGCTTGCCATTTCATCACCTCTTCCAAGATGCATCTTGGAAGATCTGAATCTTCTGTCCCTCTGTAGCTCATTGCATATTGAACAAATGTTGGGAAATAGATTCAAATCTTCTAAATGGAATCAGAAAAGGAAGTGGTGAAGGCATCGTACTATGATGTTAACTAAGCGCTTGATGAATGGCAACCTATCACACCATAGAATGTGGCCCATATCCTTTTGTTTATGCATGATAGAGTAGAATTTATTTTTATTTTCGCGCATGCATAATCCATGAAATATATGTACTAGGAGGAATATTGATTGAATTTGATCAAAGAATGTGTGAAATTGGCAAGTTTGGACTGAACAAGCAGTGTAGGAGACCCAATTGTTTGGTCTCAGTTACCACAACCGTGGTCCATACCTCTACAATCGTGGAGGCTTTGTGACTGCAATCGCGAAACTAGGACCACGATCACTGTCAAATCAGTTTAAGTGACCATTTGACTGCCATTTCTTCCCACGCTTCTCTATTAATTTATCAAAAAATTCTCTCAAAATACGTGGCTTTGCATTGCATATCCAAGTGTAATTTCATTCTAATTGGATCATTTAAGTTAGTAAGATTTTTCAATTCTCCTGATTTGGATAATTATATGCTAGAATTGATAGTTTAGGGAAGGCCTTAAATGAGGTTTTAATTATTAAATGCATGCTTAATTGTGATTATTAGTATGGTTAGCTACTGTAATTGGTGTACAAACTAATGGGGAAGTCTTGAGTACACAAATTAAAGCTTTAAACGGTTGAAATGACGGTGTACATCATGTGCTTGATTTAATTCCCCAATGAGTTCCATATGAATTATTTCAAGTTTAAGGCTATAATCACACATTCTACGCTTTAATTCATGGTTCATAATATTTTAATGCCTAGCTGAAACAAAGGATTAGGTAAAGTTACATTTCAAGCACTATGTAGAAATTGTCAAACTGGTCTCAGGTACCGCGATCACGGTCCCGATGACTATGATCACTGCACTGAGGTAGCAGTCAAAGCTCCATGGTAACCATACCTAACGGTAATTTTTTGTAGATATCCAAATTTTTGCACATTATTTGATTCCCAAAAACATTCCCTAACACTACTACTTGAGCTTATCTATTTGATGTAGTATATGTTTGGTATGACAATACTGATGTTAGTCTGAGCTGCATTACTTAAAGTTTCTCAGCCTCAAAGATGGGACATTTTGATGACATAAGATTCATGGTCACACAATGCCAACACCTGTACTATATTGATTTTCACAAGACAAGTCTACTCCCTAAAAGGGGTATTAACTTAGACTAGGTGGAGGAGAAGCTCCCAGAATTCCATGCCAGACTCACTACGACCTAGTGGATGTGCTTTACCCCAAAACCCTTTTATGCTAATGAGTTGTGGGTATGCGATTTCTACATAATCCTCAGTGTAGTTTCTCTCATAAACCCAGTTATTACAATTTAGGGTAAGCAAGTAATACTTTGGAGTAGAGCAGATTAATGTGGTGTATGGTCTACCAAATATTGACATGGGGTAGTTTCATGACAAGGCATGCGAGACAGGGTCCTAGATTAATGATATCTTTTGTCCTGGAAAAGCAGTTCCCTAGGCAACAACCAAAAGGGATATTCTGGTGAATGACTTCAAGACTGCTGCAAGGCTATGGCTAAATATCATCTATAGCAGAGTCTCTCCATGCACTCAGATGACCATTGTCATAGACACGCGATCTCAGGTGGTGGCTTGTCTTCTATCTAAAATTGCTCTAAATATGGGAGAGATTATGATTTTAGAGTTACGGTACTTGAAGAACCATGGAGGTAATCATCTTCTCTTTATTTCCTTCCTTTATCACTAAACTATGTAAAAGGGAAGAAGTCGAGGAGTATGCTGTAAACATTTGGGAAAGTCTAGGCTCTCTTATCTGCCCACCAAAATTCAGAGGTAAGGATGCCCCAGGTCAGAGTAAAAAGAGGAAGATGGACATGGGCAAATCTGTTCAAGAGGACACAGACTCTTGCAGGCCCCTTATCAGCCATTGGTTATGATGACATATCTGTTCAGATGCAAGGGGTGAGAGAAATATTTTCCAAACTAACTTAGGGACCGAAAGAGCCCTTCGCTGCCTGTTATTTATATATAACACATTCAGGTTATGAGAAGTATATAGCAGAGCAGCAAAAGTAGGGTGCCATAGTATCCAGTCTGGAGAGAGCCTATTCGGCCTTAGCTTCTACTCATAAGGACCTCGAGGACTCGAATGAGAATATGGTGAAGAGAGAGAAGAAGAGAGACAAGTTTTTCAGAAAGTTGTAGAAGGGGGTGAAAGGCATCTTCAATGTGCTGTAACCTAACCATCGACTACCGTCACCAAGGTTGGATAGTGAGGATGAGGACCCTACTAATTGGTTAGCTCATGATGCTAGTGGTGGTGATGCCGAGTCAGTGGGAGAAAATAGATCTTGATGCAGATACAGAGAGACCCTATTACTCTTGCTTTCTTACACATGTAGTGAGGACATTGCATTCCTTTTAGTTGGGGATGCCCTCGAATTTGTACTATTTTGGTGATGCATTACTGGATATTTTTTTTATATTGTTTTGGGATTACACTATGGGTACTGTTCTTATTTGGTTTTGAGATGCTACATTTTTGGGTACCCTTATGGTGCCCATGTTTGATGGATTATCATATTTTTATCTTAGATTAGTTTTTCCCATTGTTACTTTAGCTTTTATTTTGACCGTGATGATGGACGACGAGCTTTTCCCTTTTATAGATTGAGTTATGACATTCTTAAGGGTAAAATATCATGTTTTGATTTTGAGACATAGGTGCAGGGGAATTCTGAGTACCCGTAGCATAAATGTTATGAATACATTAAAAGTCTGAGTACTTGTGGCAAAATGAATTATAAATTTGGGATCATATTACCACCACTGGCGAAGTTTGAGTAGCCATATAGGTGGTTTGCCCATTTTGAGCCAAAATGTAAGGCTAAGGCTTTGGTTGTTGCCATAGTTTAATAAATTGTGTGTGGTGCTAATTTAAAATAAATGACTCCCTCCAGCCAAAAATTTTCAAAACAAAATCAAGGGCATGGATGTGAACAAATTTTTAGCAAAACTTTATCTTTTTATGGCTCTATAAATTTTTGACTTGTGATTATAAATAGATATTCCAAATTTATGTCTAGCGGGAGGGATATTTGAGCTCCCTCGGTGAGTTTTTGCATGCCATGTGTGGTGAGCTATTTACATTCATCTCTTGTACACTTGTATTATCTAGAACTTACCCCATTTGTATTTCAAAGCTAACTTTGATTGTATGTGGTTGGAGAAATTATCTTAGGCCATCTTTGTGATTTTTTAACCGACTTTAGCCTAAAAAACCTACCGTAGAATGCATGTAATCCCTAGTTACCCACTTTGAGCCTTTGGACCTTTCCTTGGAAAATAAATTACAAGCTGTGAACCATTCTTTTTATCCTTCTTTTGACAAGCCTAAGCACTTGATGGAAGGCAACTCATTACACCACGAAATGTGGCCCATATCTTTTTCTTTTTGCATAATAGAGTAGATTTTTTTGGTGCATGCATAATCCATGCAATGTTGGTACTGGGAGGAATGTTGATTGAATTTGAACAAAGAATATGTGAAATTGGCATATTTGGATTGAAGAAGAAGTGCAGGAGACCTCGTTGTTTGGGCTTAATTATCGCGATTACGACCTGTGCCACTGCGATCGCAGAGGTCGTACGACCGCAATTGCGGAACTAGGATCGCGATCACGGTCAAATCACTTTAAGTGACCATCCAACTGCCATTTTATCCCACGCTTCTCTCTCAATTTCTTTCAAAACTTATGGCTTTGCTTTGCATATCCAAGTATCATTTTATTCCAATTGCATCATCTAGCTTATCATTTTATTCCAATTGCATCATCTAGCTTAGTAAGTTGTTTCAACTCCCTTGATTTAGAGAATTATATGCTTAGAACTTGTAGTTTAGGGAAGGCCTTAAATGATGTTTTTGTTATTAAATACATACTTATTTGTGATTATTTTTGTGGTTAGTTGTTGTAATTGGTGTACACACTGATGGGGAAGTCTTGAGTACCCAAATTTAATCTTTAAATGGTTAAATGATTGTTTACATCATGTTTTTTATTTAATGCCCCAATGAGTTCAACTTGAATTATTTCATGTTTTTGGGCTATAATCACACATTCTAGTCTTTAATTAATTGTTTATAATGTTGTCATTCCTAGCTAAAAAAAAGGATCGGGGTAAAGTTGCATTTGGAGCACTGTGTAAAAACTGTCAAACCTGGTCTCAGGTACCACGATCGTAGTCTCGATGACAGTAATTATGACCGCAGTCAAAGCTCCCCGATCACCCTACCTGAGGGTAATTTTTTACAGACATCAAAATTTCTGCACATCCTTTTGATGCCCTAAAACCTTCCCTAACCTACCACTAGAGCTTATCTATGTGATCTAACATGTATTTGGTATGACAATACTGATTTTGGTCTGAGCCGTATTACTTACAGGTTCTCAGCCTCAAAGATGAGAGATTTCAATGATACTAGATTCATGGTCGCACAATGCTAACACCTATACTATGCAAATTTCCACAGGACAAAGATACTCCCTAAAAGGGGTATTAGCTTAGACAAGGTGGAGGAGAAGCTCCCAGAATTCCATGCCAGACTCACTGCAACCCAGTGGATGTGCTTTGTCCCAGAACCTAATGATGACAATTCGACGTAAGTAAGTAAACTTTGGAATAGAGCAGATTAATGCGGTGTATGGGTTCCCAAATGCTGATAAAGGACAGTGTCATACTAAGGCATGCCATCTAGGGTCTTGGATGGCTAATATCTTGAGTCCTAGAAAAGCAGTTACCTGGGAAACCACCAAAAAGGATATTCTGATGAATGACTTCAAGGCTGAAGCAAGGCTGTGGCTGAATATTATCTCTAGCAGAGTCTCTCCATGTACTCATATGACTATTTTCACAGACACGCGAGCTCGGATAGTGTCTTGTTATCTATCTAGCATTGCTCTGAATGTGGGAGAGATTGTGATTTTAGAGTTACAGTACTTCAAGAACCATGGAGGTACTCATATTCTCTTTCCTTCCCTTATCACTGAACTATGTAAAAAGGCAAACGTAGAGGAGTATGTTGTAGACACCTGGCACATCCAGGCTCCCACATTCGTCCACTTAAATTTAGAGCTGAGGGTACCCTAAGTTAGAGTAAGAAGATAAAGATGGACATGAGCCAATCAGTCTAAGAGGACATAAACTCTTGGAGGTCCTCATCAACCACTGCTTTCTATAAAATCTTTGTTTAGATACATGGGGTGAGAGAACTATTGTCCAAGATGACTCAGGGACCGAGAGAGCCCTCCATTGCTCGTTATTCAAATATAGCATAGTCAGATTATGAGAATTATATGGAAGAGCAGTAGACGTAGGGTTCCACAGTAGCCATTCTGGAGAGAGCCTATTCGGCCTTAGATGCTTCTCTCAGGGACCTCAAGGACTTGCATGAGAAGATGGTGAAAAGAGAGAAGAAGAGAGACATATTTTTTAGTAAGCTATGGAATAAGGTGAAATACATTTTTAAGGTGCTCAAACCTAACCATCGACTATCTTTACTGAGGTTGGATAGTGAGGATTAGGCCCCTACAAATTGATCATCAGATGATACTGGTGGTGGCGATGTCGAGTCAACGGGAGAAGATATCTCTTGGTGCAGATACAGGGAGACCCTTTTACTCTAGCTTTTTTACACGTGCAGTGAGGACACTGCATTCCTTTTAGTTGGGGGTGCCCCTGAATTTGTATTATTTTGGTGGTGAGTCGTTGGATATTTCTTTTTATATAGTTTTGGGATGACACTCTGGATACTATTCTTATTTGGTTTTCATATGCTATATTTTTGGGTATTCTGATGGTGCTCACGTTTGATGGATTATCATATTTTTTTTCTTAGTATTAATTTTTACCTTTTTACTTTAGCTTTTATTTTGATTGAGTGACAACATTTTTAAGCGTAAAACATCATTTTTGGGTTTTGAGACATAGGTGCAGGAGAATTCTGAGTACCCGTAGCATACATGTTATGAATGCAAGACAAGTCTGAGTACCTTTGGCATTGTGAATTATAAATTTGGGATCATGTTACCACCATTGGCTAAGTTTGAGTAGCCATATGGGAGGTTTGCCCATTTTGAGAAAAAATGTGAGGCTAAGTTTGAGTAGCCACAGTTTAGCAAATTTTGTGTGGTTCTAATATAAAAAAAAAAAAACAACCCCTTTTGTCAAAAATTTTCAAAACAAAATAAAGGGCACGCACATGAGCAATTTTGTAACAAAAACTTTTTCTCTTTTTGTGGTTTTGTAAATTTTTAACTTGTGAATAGAAATAAATTCTCCAAATTTGCCTGTAGTGGGAGGGACATTTAAGCTCCCTCGATGAGTTTTTGCATGCCATGTGATGAGCTATTTTCATTCATCTCTTGTATACTTGTGTTATCTAGAACTTGACTTGTTAGTTTTTCAAAGCTAACTTTGATTGTATGTGGTTGGAGAAGTGATCTTTGGCCATCTTTGTGATTTTGGAACCCACTTTATCCTAAAAAGCTTACCCAAGAATGCATGTTATCCCTAGTTATCCCCTTTGAACCTTTGGACCTTTCCTTAGAAAATACATTACAAGCCGTGAACCATTATTTTTATCCCTCTTTTGAACTATACCCTCTTTGAACTTGAAAATTCAATTTGAGGCTAAAAGCCTAAGTTGGGGTTGGTGAAGATTGACGGAAGTAGGTTTGGGACCATGAAGTTTTAAGAGAAATGCCTAGTTGCCTTAGCATTGAAACCAAATGAATATAAAAAAAGAGAGGATCCAATAAAGGAATGAATTGAATGAAAATTTCTAGAAACAAAAATGAAAGAAGTGGGTGAACAAAAGAAGTAAAAAGTAGGCATGATAAAAGAGAGAAAACAAAGAAGAGTGTCCCATAGTCAAAAAAAAGGATTAAAAAGTGTGATGTATGTGTTCAAGGAATGGTGTAGCCATATTGTTCCCAAATGATATCCTACCCTAACCCAAACCTACCTTACAAGCTTAGAAAGTCCTTTGAGATCTCCAACCATTTACTTTCTTTGTAGTGACAAGTAAAATTAAGGACTCACCTATGGTACGATACTTTTTACCTACTGATATATTTTATGAGGGAGAGATTTCTTGCACTTAGAATTCCTTGTTATATATTTTGTAGTTTGGTGTGTATAAATGTTCTTTCTTGAAAGGAGGCATGCAAACAAGTTGAGGTGGGCGATTTTGTCATATTTTGAGCATTGAGTCAAATAAAATGTATCGTAGCTTTGGTAAAAAAGTTAGCCACTTCTAGAGCATTGGTAGTTGTTACTTGGTTGCTTTTTGAAGTCCTATTTATCCTTAAATGTTGCATTTTCTGATGAGAGGTGTAGTGTAAATTAGCTTATCCCATGTGCAAAGAGCTACTCATGGTAGTGACTTAAGTTGTAGTCATTGTGATCTTTAATGAATGAAGTTTGGGTATAGAAGACAATTGTCTCATGGTAAGAAGTAGTGTTTCTTGAGTACAAGCAAAAGCTTTTAGTTGGGGGTCTTGATGAGTGTTAATTTTTCTAATCATTCGCACACAACATTCGTGCACATTACCTTGGTTTGAATGAATAAATGAGACATATTTGTGTGTAAATACATTAATATCCACTCTTTACAGGCATAGAGTTTAAGATATAAAATGATGTGGAATGGAGCTTAAAATGATCAAACGGATGCAAGAAAAATGTAGATGTAGACCTGGAGTAGAAAGGCCTCAATTACTGCAGTTGCGGTTAGCTGAACGCGATCACGACAGTCAAGCAGAAGTCAAGAAACAACGATCGTGGAAGATATTTGCAGACGTGTAGCCGCGGTCGCGGCCAGACCCGTGCGATCGCGGCTAAGCGGAAAATGGAAGCCCAAGGGCATATCTGGAAATCCATGTGGCTGATCCCGTAATCAACAAAAAGACTCAACCCTAAGTGATAGGGAGAATTCTATCTTCCCCAATTTTTGGCATAGCTCTTGAGTTCATAGCCTCTATCCTTGGAGAAGAAAATATTATATAAATTTGGGTGAAGAGTACATTGGAGACTTTGTAAGTGGAGGATTAGTTCAGTTCCATTGTTGATTTGTGGGAGTGCCAAGTTTCAAGTAACATTCACTTAAATTTTGAACAAGTCCTTTAATGGAGATTTTAGGTATATCTATGCTTATTTATCTTATATATAGCTAGATCTCACTTTGGGGTTATGTGTGAATATAGGTCAATAGTGTGTGTAGTTTGTTATTGTTAGCTTCTATTTGGTAGTTCAATTTTATGGGTTTTATTATTTCTATGCTAACTTGATTGGGATTTATGGGTGAAAGCCTCAAATACCCACATGGGATCGGTAGGTGAAAGCTCCAAACTCTAGAAATCTCAAGGTCATCTTCGAAAGAACGGTTTTTGGAGAACTTATAGGAACCCATGCCATCTTTTCAAGAGGGATGTAAAAGCAAAAGAAATGATAGACAATTCTGTGTGTAGTTTGCTAAATTTTCACTATCTTAGACATAAGGGTGATTGTGAAGTTAACTATACTATGGGTATCATCCTAGAAATAGGGATTCCTTAGATTGAAGTTGTGGTTACCAATTGTTGAACACACCTCTTAGGTATTTGAAAGAATCAATGGGTGAAAGTTTGGTATTTTGTTGATAGAATAGCATCAAAATGTATAACCAAACCAACCCATATTTGATATACTAAATTGATGTTGATTACTAGCACCTACATGCCATCCCTATAGTAAATGATAATACCAAGATCCGTGCATAATTGTTAAAACTCTAATTATTCATAGCCCCAAATTTCTACTAAAAAAACCCCAAAAAAGAAACATTAGTGTAAATACCTATCTCCCTCATTTTTATCCTTTTGTACCGTTGGTTTGAATTTAACTTGTATCTAATATTTTAAATTAACTTGATTTCCACTCACATTATTTCTCATGGATTCGATCCCGACTCCAAAGTTGGGTAAATATATTGATGATGACTGCCATGCACTTAAATTGACGTGTAAGTAAGCATTATCATCGTTCCACGACAGGGGCACTCCCTAAAAAAGTGACCAAAAGCTCCATAACTATAGCCTTCCTCATGCGCTATACTAAAACTAGAAGATTTGACTGACCTCGAATAACCACCACGACTAGAATAGACAGAAGATGAATCCCTTAAAGACTGACCATGGCCCTGTCCAAGATGGTCACTAGAACTAGAATGGACGCCTTCTATAATCTAAAGAGCGGACTGAATGGGTCTATTAAACTAAATTTGATGTTGTAATGGCTGATATAGAGGGTACTATCTTGTGGACTATTGCCTCTAAATTGGGAGCTACTACGATCCCACTGAATCTACCCTGATAACATAAGACTCATTATGCATCTCCTCCATAAGCATATCATGATTAGTAACCTCAGCAAAAGACCTACCTATAGCAACCAATATCTGAATAGATATGCGAAGGGGGAGTCTCAATCCCTTAACAAAGCAACAAACACTCTCATACTTAGAAGTCAGAATAGATTTAACATGCCTAGCTAACTCACGAAAATGAGCCTCATACTCAGCAATAAACATAAAGCCTTGCTCCAACCTCAATATTTGATCCCTTAAATAATCCCTAAGGCTGTGAGCCATGTACTTCTCCAAGAAGATTTCAAAGAACCAAGTCTATGTAAAAAGAGAAGATCCAATAGGCTTGGAATCAATTGACCTCTCCATTAATGTCTAGTTGCCAAGTCCAACTAAAAAATAATGTAATCCACACCATAAGTCTCAACTAGGCCCAAATTATGGATCATATACTTACAAGAAATCAAAAACTCATAAGCATCCTTGCTCGGTGCACCAAAAAATCTATGTGGAGCCAATCTCAAGAATTTGCCCAACATATTATGCTTTTCAGTAGACATAGTAGCCTAGCTAACCATTGGCTAAGCAACTACTGATTAAACAACCGTCGGTGCAAGAGGGACCTCAATTCGGAGAGCTGCAACTATGGGTTGCACCCCTATCTCAGTACCACTCTAATTTGTAGGCTATGCACCATCAGATGGTGCTCCACCAGCCAACCCCAAAAGCTAAATCAAAGCATCCCTGAGAACTAAAGAAAAAATAAATCCTGATAGAGCCTGGGTGGTCCCTGGTCTATTGTTGGCTAGGGTGGAAGAATCTCTGGCTCAGGAGTGGGAATAGGGCTTAGTGAAGGTCCACTATTCTATCTACTAGCTGGGGGCATATCTCGAGACTATACATGACCTCTAGGCTATTCATAAACAATAATAGGATCCCTAGGCTCAGTCTTGAGACCCTTATATTGTGTAGAGGTAGCATACGTCCTAACCATCTACGAAAGAGTGAAACTGAAGGAATGTATTAGAAACCAACTCAGACTCTTAGCATAAAATGATTAAAAGAAGTGGAAGACTCCTAAAATGTCCTATAAACTCTCAAAGATAAGAAAGAAACATCATTATTCCAATCCACGGGAATCTGCTAGACACTTACTCGTGTACCAATAATACCTATGAAACATAGGATCTGATACTAATTTGTAATGACCTAATTTATGAGTCATGATAGTACACTCTATCCCGCCAGTTTGTAAGCCGAACCATAGCCCGGAGCTAGATGCAATAGGCTAACTTGGTGGGAAAATAGCCTAAAAGCTGAAAATTCATAGTTAGATATTCAACTAGCAGTACTACAATCATAATGGTCCAGTAGATAGATAGAAACTAATCTAATAGATAGATAAAAACTAACAAATATCCCAAGGTTCAGTAATCTCGATACAAGAGCTACTATAAAAGAACAATGACAATTAATTAGACAGATATAATTCATCAAAAAATGAAAAACTAGACATAGATAAATTAAAGAAGAAAAAGTAACTCTGAATCCAAGAGCTTACCGAATGTCCAGAATTAACTCTGCATGATCATCGAATCAGTGATGACAACTAGTACATGAATCTATACCAAAAAGGTACAGAAGTGTAGTATGAGCACCAAGACCATGTGTACTCAGTAGACATCAGCCAACTAAGCTAAATTGTGATATAAATATGATAAGATACAAGATTGTATAAGCTAAGCCAAAATAAAAGGGCGAACCTGGAAGTAACTTCTAACACCATCGTACATACATACATACATACATAAAAATGGAAAATAAACATAACAATCATACATTTATAACTACTAAATTGTCCCCCATAATTCAATAATTGAGGAAAAGTAAATAACGTTACTAAGGCATCCATAAGTCTGGAGAGTATAACTAAGGAAAGTGAACCACCAAATTATCATAATTTACCAACTATCCTGCCATAACCAAGAATCTATCCACACCATATCACATTATAAGAAACCCTCAATGCCAGAGTCAAGCTAGAACTCATACTATCAATACCATCAAAAATGGTCAAAATCAAACAAGAACTCATATTATCAGTACCATCTACAATTGCCAGACTTGACATAAAACTCATATTTATAAACTGTATCAATGAATCATATTAGCGAGCCATTTCAATAAGCTTAACTCAATAGATTATAACGATAAATCATAGATACAACCCATCCATTTTCTCATATGTATACATCAAACCAAGAATTATAGACACAAGTCTCAACCATAATTATATCTATAAGCCATATTATTAGCCATATCTGAAATCCATATCAATAATAATATTCATAAGGCATGGCATTAAGTATAACCAAAATTTGTATTAATAACCGTATCTATAGGCCACCTATCGTATCTATTAGTCGTTAATCGTACCTATATGCGACATCATATCTATGAGCCATGTCATATCCACAAGCCATTAGTTATACCTACAAGCCATATTATATCTATGAGCCATATCATAATTATAAGCCATAGAACATCTATGAGGCATATCATATATATGTAAACCATATCATATCTATAAGCTATATTATTTCTATATATAAGCCATACTACGTACGTAAGGAACAACATATCCATAAGCCATATTATATCTATATATAAGCCATAATATATAAGCCATAACATAACCATAAGTCATTCAACATCAATCATACCAATATTTATAAAATTAAGCATTTCAATAGACCATGCATTTAATCATATTTGGAAGCCATGCCGATTGTCATATCTATAAGCCAAAAATCATACTCATTACCATGCATGTGAGCAATATCATTAGCGATATAATATCCAACTAACATAATCAATAATTATAGTCAACCTCTTCAAGTATAAAACTACCATGAATAAGAGTATATCAAACGTAAATGAGTCTACAAGGTTATCGCAAGTCTTGGTCTAAGGTGGGATGAAAGGGACTACTTCTAATCCTCAATATCCATTTAGGCAATTCTACCCCAAACTAGTCTGAGGTAGCTAAGTTCGTTCCTAGATTTTGAGTAAGCCATAATTAGTCCTAAAATAGTAATCCTTCCCACCCATGAACAACTAAGGGAATTCTACCTAAAATGATGGAAACTAAATCAATTCCCTTAACTTAAGCAACTATGGAAAATTTGGCTCTAACATGAATGACTCGGTTAATTTCACCTACCTTGATTAATTGAAGCATTTCCATCATAAGTATACACCTAGAAGCTCAAATCATCTAAGCCTTGAATAACTATGCTAACTACTCCAAGTCTGTGGTTTTAAGATAGGCTAACGGTCCAACTAAGCCAAATATTCCAATTAATGATTCCAACTCCTACATCCTACCCCATATCTAGCATATTATCATAAATATATTATGAGAAAGCTCAATCTATGAAGAAGTAGACCTAGACTGCCTGGGTGTCAAAGAAAGCCTAAAGAATTTGCTAAATCATTGATTTCTTCTTCGAGAAGCTTCTGCCAGGTGCCATACCACCAAAATCACAATCTACTTATCAAAATGAGAACAATGATACCATATCACACTGTTGTGTTTTAGGTCTAAAATTATGTAAGAATTCCATATGTTGCTCGTCTAAGGAAATCATATTTCCAAAAATAACTCAATGTCCCTCTATGCGCTAAGAATATTTACCCACAAAAATTGGTGAATTCCAAGCTATATTGATGTTAAAATCAAATCACCAAGCTTTTGAAAATTTTAGATGAGAGCAGAGAAATCAACCATAAAAATAATGAAATCTTACCATAAATTTTAAGGAGAATTGCATAAATAATCCTTATTAAGGCTCCAAAATATCCCATAAATTCTATTCCCAAGATCTCCACTCTTTAGGTTTTAAATATCTTAGAGATGGATGAGAAATGGTGAAAAATAGGATAAAGTGGGTATTTTTACCCTTTCAAGGTACCTGGTATCTCATATGGGACCCACCGATCGCATACGTTATACCAGACCAAAGGTGCAAAAGTCATTTACGCAAATCAATATCGCATATGCGATACTTGCCTTCCTATCAGGGGTGTCTCTTACGTGACTAGAAATATCGCTTACATGATATTTACTAGTGCCTGGCTAATCACTTAAGTGATCAAGGGCATTGAGGATGCAATACACAACCATTAGCTGAGACTTGAAAGTCTCCGCCAACACCTTAGGATTTATCCAAATCCCGTATATGCAAACAAAATATGTGATCCTATTAAATTTGATGATCCAAACTCAATGACTTAGTTGAAATTTTCCTTCGGGGTCATTTCGATGAAAAATGGGTCCTACATTTGTTTTTTATTTTTCTTAACTTCTGACCAATAGCTCAAAATAAGTCTGGTGCCTAGGGACCCGAACCAAGGGTACACCTAGCCTAAAATTGATATTTTGAAACTATTGGAACAGTCAGAATTGAAATACCAGCTTATTAAACTTAAGATCTTGCCCGGTAGCTCATTTGAACCAACAAAGACTTCAAACAGAGAATTGGTTCTATAAATCAAACGAACTGCCCGGTAATCAAAATGTCAATCCTAGCTAGTTATAAATGACTTGGGGCAACTATAGAAAATATCTAAATGCCAAAAATAAGAAGAAATATAGAAAATGTCCTAGAGGGTCATTACAATATGTATCAATAGACTTTGACTATTAAATCATTTTATAGAGAAAATTTATTTTAAATATCTATTATTTATTTAACATAAAAATTTGAATTTTTTTTTACAAGTGTTGCCAAAATACCATTTCGTTTTACAACACGATTCGTCTATCATTTATTATCATTAATAATAAAAAAAAAATAAAGAGTTATATATTCTTTGATCATCCTCAAAGATATTTTCAATTTTATTTTAAGAAAATGAGTAAAAAATAAACTAATAATATGTAAATAATAGGATGAATTAACGAATTATGATGTAAACCTGAAGTATAAAATTCTAAATTCAATCTTTACTCGAACTTAAAAGACATGTTAATTAATTAATAAGGGATCTTTACATACACACACACTATATTAAAAGTGTAAAGGACCTTAGAAATATTATTTGAACTTTTTGACCTTCACTAAAAGTCGTCTTTTCATCTTTTTTCCTACTATATTTAAGTTTTAATCCGAAATATTAAGCCCAAAAAATTATCCAAAATTTCTTTTCCAAATAAATTAGCTTGGTTAATTTTTCCTAACAAAAATGACGTATTATACCAAAGAACAATTGTCAAAAAATTATTTCCAAATAAAAGAGATACTTCTCCAAAACAAAATGGTCGGTTTTACGGTATTGCCTCTATAAAAATCAGGTTTTCATATTTTTTATCACAATTTTGGCTTAGGATTGTCTCATCTTTTGGCTTTTTCAGTATTTTCATAGCTCAATTTTTGATAACTCTCTGACTCCAAGCTTTATTATTTGTGTTGGAAACTTTGTTGTTAGCAAAAGTATAGGATTATTTTCTTATTAACGTATCAAGGTTGAACTTTCAGATTACAGGTAAGTATGTGAATGTTATTTTTGTAGAATTTTTTTATGATTACTGATTCTTGGATATTATTTATTAATTACAACAAGAGTTAAAGGTGTGCACATGGACAGTTTGATAAAAATCCTATAAGTGACCGCCTAAGCTAGTTTAAAAGATGGATAAGTGTTTATTTTGCAAGTTGTTTAGTTGGATCTAGGATACATATCTCTTGTTGACTATTTTTTTTTACTTAATCTGTACAAACTGATTGAGTATTTTATTTTGTTTCCCTTTGTTAATGTTTTTCACCTGATATTTCCTTTGTTATAGATGAATATTATGTAATAAAAGAGGCTAAATTGAAGGTCAATGATGCATATGTAATTACCTAGATCATTTAATTGATTTACATATGTTTCTAGCATTTCAAGCCTCCCCACAGCAGATATAAGTTATTTGTGACTTGTTGAAACTGTCAGTTCAATTTTCGAATACTTCATTTGAGTTTTAGGGTCATTTATCTATTTTGGAGTTTTCATTATTAAGGAATTATATTGGACTAAAACTCTTTGTAGATGACCTTGAATGGGAATTTCAATCATGCCATCTACTCTGGAACATCAATTTTTAGCTAGGGTACCCTTGATTTAGGTCTCGAGGCTTCCAAACTCATTTTGGGCTGTTGAGTTGATTATATGAAAATTAGAAATATAGGTATAGGCCCCACATTTAGTGGAAATAATATCGTGTGAAAGTTTTGATCATCTCTTTGAGTCTCAAATATCGAATTTGGTATGGTAGCACAATTTATTTACGCGCATGGGGTTCTGAACAAATCTCGAGCACCCGGTTGAAGTCCATTTTGGACTTAGAAAATGTTATTCATCAAGTTTCTGGTGCAATCGTTTAAGCAGCCATTTGAATGCTTGAGCAGTCATTTCTTTAGCAATATTAGGTCGCTTAAATGGACCATGTTTATCGAACATCGCTTTATCAGCCTTATAACCTTCAGGTCATTTTTCATATTTTTGCCATTAAAGCATTTCCATAGCTTCCCTAAGCCATTTATCATTTTCTGGGACTGACAGTTTGGTTACCGAGCAGTTCATTTATTTTTTAGAGCAATTGCCTATTTTGAAGTCTTCTTTAGTTTCAACTAGCCATCGGGCAAAAACTTTGATAAAAAGATCTCAGATGCAAATTTTGACTGTGCCAGAAGCTCCAGAATATTGATTTTAGGCTAGGTAGACCTTTGTATCAGGACCAAGACAGTCAAACTTATTTTGACATATTGATAAGAAGTTAGAGAAATTGGAAATATGGGCGTGGGACCTCTTTTTTGTCGAAGCGGTCTTAGAATAAAATATGACTTTGCCATTGAGTCTGGAATATCGAATTTAGTATGATTACATAGTTCATTTCTGTATATCATATTCTAAATATATATTAAGGCTTTGGCAAAAACTTGGAAAATTTCTAAGTTTTAGCTGAAAACTGGTGCCTCTATGATCGCACCTCTTAAATGGAGATTGCACCCTGTGGGCATAGGAGATAGTGCAATCCCACTAAGGTTTCTACGATTGCAACACCTACTTTTGATGCTAGGTTGTGCGATTGCACACCTATATGTTGCAATTTCAACACCTGATTACCTAAAAAGGGTATAAATAGACCCCTTAGATCATGAATTAGCTTATTTCTCACATATTCCTTAAGAGAAAAATCTTTAAAGAGTGTGATAACTCAAAAATAAGGCTAGTTGGTGATTGTAAAGTTTATTTAACATCTATTTTTGTGATTATCATCTGAATTAATATAAGATTCCACTCTATTCTTGGTGAACATTAATGATTTCTTTACCAAAACTCCAATATCTTGAGAGCTTTATTTTCCCCTAATTTATCTTGGTTTTCAACCATTATTGAGGGTTATAATTTCTTGATTATGTATTGACGTTGGGTTGGCATATGAAATGCGATTTTCATAAGTAGGACCTACTTGGGGTTTTTGATGTTGTTTTTGGATCCAAAGAATAATGATGCATTATGGGTATCATTATTCTCATATTTCCATATAGAATATGATTTTGATAGCTTGGAATCTTGAGGAGGCTTCTCAAAAGGGAAAAAAAAGTTTAGCAATTTATTAAGCTTTTTTTCGGTGTTAAGGTAGGCTAGGTTTAGCCCTTGTTAGATTGAGCTTTATCATAGTATTCTTATGATATTATGTTGAATTTGGGAAGAGTTTTAGGCGTTGGATTGATAAAATATAAGACTTGGGTTTAGTTGGATTGCTTAGGCTAAATTGAAACCATAGAGTTGAAATACTTAGCTTTTTGTCTTGAATTTTAGTGCATTAGAATTTATTACTCATTTTTAGCATGAGAATGCCTTAGCTTGCTCTAAGTTAAGTATAATTCTGTAATTACTTATGGTTAGGGTGAATTGGCTTTAGTTGCTTACACCAAATGAATGTTTCCTTAGTTGTTATATTGGTTTAGTTATTGTGTTTGTGAAAAATCTTTACCTTAGGGCTAATCATAGCTTGCTATATATCTAAGAGTGGATTTAGATACCTTAGCCTAGTTCAGAGAAGAATTTGACCTAGAATAAAGTTTACAATTTAGAAGTGGGTACTTTAACCCACCTTAAGTCAAGATTGATGTTAGTTATCTTGAAACCTTTGTACGCTTATTATATGCTTAGAGAATGTCCCTTTTATACAATATTGAGGGACTTTCATACTTTTTGGTTATGATGAATGACGTTATAAGTAATGCTTAATGAATTTGCCATATGTATGATTTATTGTTAAAGCTTATGACGAGCTATTAATTATGCTATTTGTATGACTTTTGATTGGGCTACTCAATATACTATAAAATTATCCCTTGACTATGATATAGACAAAGTCATAAATTATGTTATGGACCACACTATGAATAAGCTATATATTATGCCATGGAGTAGGTATTGCTCAAGTTATTCAAAAGCTATATTCATTCTAATGATAGGCCATTGCACAAGCTATTAATGAGTCATTGTTTATGATATTGCTTATGATTATGATCATGCTTAGAAAACATGCTAGAAAATATTTCAAATAATAATATTAGCAATTGTGCCTAAAATTATGTTAGAAGTTAATGCTTATTAATTTTTATGGAAATTTATGCCATTCATTATGTGTAAGATCATGATACTTCATTGTATGATTGCTTATACTATTGATTTTTCCACTAATTATGATTATAATGATATATTGATGGCCGACAAGGCTAGAGAATATTATGATGATATGTTGATACCCAAGAAGGCTAGAGGATATTATGATGATATATTGATACCCAGAAAGGCTGAAGGATATTATGAAGATATATTTGATACCCGGCAAGGCCGGAGAAAATTATGATGATATTTTGATACCTGGAAAGGCCGGAGGATATTATGATGATTTGATAATACTCAGCAAGGTCGGTGAACATTTTTATAATATTAATACCTGAAAATGCTGGAGTATGATTATATTAATGTGCCCATATGTACATCTATCCGTTTGTGTTTGGCTAGCCCTATGTATAGCAATTAAATTATATGTTTATATTCACCTATATGAAATGTGGGTATGTTGTTGATATTAGTGATGCTGGTTATAGCCCATAAGTGTTAAATATTTCTAAAGAGGTATAACTAATGATTAGTGATGATTTATGATTAGTGATAATAATATTTTATGATAATAAAGGATTAGTGATAATTGATAATTAGAGGTGGATATTGTTTAAGTATCTAATAATGACTAGTTGGCAATCGAGATTTATTGGTAAATATGGACTATATAATAAATGATGCTATCTTAATAATGATGATTTTTCTAATGAATAGTGGTTAGTGGCTTTGTGGTAAATAGTTGTTGAATGATGATTAGAGGTTATATGATGACAAGTAGTCAATTGGATTAGTTAATAAGAAATGGTTAACTAGTAAATAGTGATTAGTGTATATTGATTCTAAAATTATTAAATGATGATAAAATTAAGGAATATGGGTGCATTGTCTAATGTTGGGAAATTGCAAAATATTGGTAAATGACCAGTTGATGATAATTGTGGAATGATGATCAAATGATGATGAAAGTTGACTATTGAGTTGATTGATTGCCTTATTCTTATTTTTAGTGTACTCTTCGGTCGTATGGGAGGCTACGATCAGTTCTTTACTTTTCTGCACCAATTGGAGTATAGGAGCTAATTTTATAGTTATGTTTGCTTCTGATAATGCTTTATGGTGTATTATTATTCCGAATTTCTTATGCATGTTTGCACGACGATATTAGAATATGTCGATGTCTCATGTGATATTGCTATTTTTGGTTAATTACTTATTATGCATAGCAATGTTGGAGATGATTCAAGTAAATTTCTGTACCTTGACTTAGTTTATGTTATTTTGCATTTATCATACCTATATCATGATTTAGCTCAGTTGGCAGATGATGCCTACTGGGTATCCATTATTTTGGTACTCATACTAAATTTTTATACCATTTAGGTACAAATTTGAGTACTAGCTGTTGCCATTAATTGTTGTTCCTATAGTGACTAATTTTTAGAGATAGAGTGAGCTCTTGGAGTTTGAGTCGACCATTTTCCTTTATCTTTAATTTTAGTATTTTGTTTTAAGACAGATGGATTGACTATTCCTTACTTTTAAGTTGTATTGATATTATTAGATGCTTTTATATTATCTCTACCAGGTCATAGGATTGGTATCTTGTATTGTCTATTTTATCAATTTTGAACACTCAGTTTGTTTATAACTTGTGTTTCTTGAATTTTGCATATGAAGTGTATTTCCTACTGATTTAACTTATTGCATTAGCTCTAGGTTAAAGTTTTAGCTTACCTATGTGGATGATTTAGTAGGTGCCATCATAACTCATAAAATGGGTTATCATAAATTAGTATCAGAACTAGGTTTTTCCAGTATTGTTGGTGCAAGAGCAAGTGTCTAGTAGTGTCTTGCGGATCGAAATAATGACATCTATATCCTATCTTTAGGAGGCTATGGGACATTCTTAGGAGTTCATCACTTCTTTCACTCATATCATTGTAAGAATCTGAGTTGGTTTATAGAGTATTCCTTTGACTTTACACTTTTACATATGGCCAGGACACGTGCTACTGCTACACGAGACAAGGGCCCCAAGACAGATCCTAGGGTCCTTTTTTTATTCGTGGATGACCTAGAGGTTGTGGAAAACCTCGTGATGTGTCTGCAGCTAGGGGACAGGACAGCTACCTTTCCTAGGTTCTATTAGTAATCTTGAGCCAAAGGATATTCTGCCATAGACAGTGGTGGACCAGGGACCAGCCCAGGCTTCTCATAGGTTTATTTCTTCTTCATTGCTCTAAGATGCATTGGTTTATCTTTTGGGTTTAGTTGGTGGGGTTTCGTCTGATGGTGCACAGTCTACAGATCTGAGTGGTATGAGGCGGTGGCACAACCTGTAGTTATGGCTCAGAAGTTGAGGTTCCTCCTACACTGTTGGTTTCTTGACCGGTAGTTTCTCAACTTGCAATGTCTTTTGAGGAGCAAAATTTGCTTGGTAGATTCTTAAGATTGGCTCTACCTAAGTTTTCTGGTTCACCAGGAGGGAATGCATATGATTTTCTAATTACTTGTAAAGATAAGCTTCGTGGTTTGGGCCTTGTTCAGACTCGTGGTATGAATTAAACCATATTTTAGTTGGACTTATCTTCTCATCATTGGTGGAGAGGTTATATGGATTCTACGTCAGCTTGATCTTTCTCCCTTGTCATGGACTTAGTTCTCCAAGATTTTTTTAGAGAAGAATATGTTAACAGACTTAGATATTGATTGAGGGATTATTTCTCTAGATTGGAGTAGTATTCCATGATAGTTACAGAGTGTGAGGCTCATTTTCATGAGTTTGCTAGGTATGTGACTTCTATTTTGGACACTGAGTATGGGAGGGTCTATTTTTATTAGAGGGGTAAGACTCACTATTCATATGTCTACTCAAAGTTTAGTTGTTTGGGGTAGGTCTTTTGTTGAGGTTTTGGATCTTGCTAGGGTGATAAAGGAGATACACCATGAGGTCCGTGATAAGAGACCTTGGTTATAGGGAAAATTTAATAGGAGCCATCATAGTTCACAACCTAGAGGGGGTAGTTCTTAATGTAGGTATCCTCTGTGCCTATCCTATCAGAATCAGAGTCAACTTAGTTGAACAATTTAGGCAACATTTTAGATTACTGATGGAGGTCAGTCTAGTGCTAGTGATCTCCCTGGTAAGGGAAATGGTCAATTTTTAAGGGGTTCATATTTTGGTTATTCTGGTTGTGGTGGTTACTTCAGGTCAACCAGATTTGTTGGTTCTGGTTTAGCTCATGTTTCCTATTTTACTTGTGAACTTCCTAGTCATTATTGATGAGATTGCCCTCATCGTAGGGGGATTGTTTCTTTACTTCAAAGTGTTCCCCCTATTAAAGCAGTTTATCCCTCAGCTAGAGGTGGTTTTCATTATCACAAGAGTGTTTCCAAGGGTACTTGAGGAGGTTCTAAGGTAGATAGGACTGGAGGTCAGTGAGGTGCCCAGCCAAGTGTCAGGCATGGTAAGTTTTATACATTACTTGCTAGACTCGAGGCTGAGACTTTGGATATTGTTGTTGCAGGTATGATTTAATGTGTAGCTAGTTGGCCTTTTCTTTATTGGATCTGAGATCCACTTATTCATATATATCTGTTTATTATGCACCACAGTTAGAGTTGACTTCTGACTTATTTTCTATGCCATTATGTGTATCTACTCCCGTGGGTAATTCTTTAGTAGTGGATCAAATATGTAGGTTATATCTTCTGATAGTTAGTGATGTTGATACTTTTGCTGATCTTTTTATTCTAGATATGGTGGATTTTGATGTGATTCTTAGCATGGACTTATTATCCCTCTATCATGCTGTCATGGATTGTTTTACTAAGACCATTACCTTAGCCATGCTTGGTATGACTCCAGTCATATGGCAGGAAGCTTTTAGCCATAAGCTGAGGGGATTATCTTTTATATAAGTGATATTAAATTTATTTTGAGGGGTTGCGAGTCTTATCTAGCTTATATCTATGATACTAGTGTGGAGAGCCCATCACTTAACTCTATTTCTGTTATTTGTGAGTTTCCTTATGTGTTCCTTACCGACCTGCCTGGTATTCCCCTTATTTGTGAGATTGAGTTTGCTATTGATCTTGATCTTGGCACTTGACCTATTTATATAGCACCTTACCATATGGCTTCTGTCAAGCTTAAGGAGATGAATTCTCAGCTTTAGGATCTTCTTTGGTAAAGGTTTTATTAAACAAAGTATGCCTTCTTGGGGTACTCTTATTTTGTTTGTGAAAAAGAAAGATAGTTTTATGTGTATATGTATTGACGATAGGCAACTTAATATGGTGATGGTGAAGAACCATTCTCATATGCCTTGTATTGATGACCTATTTGACTAGCTTTAAGATGCGGCAGTGTTTTCTAAGATAGATTTGAGATCTGGTTACCATTAAGTAAGGATTCAGGTTGAGGATTTCATGGAGACATCTTTTAGGACCTATTATGGTCATTATGAGTTCTTAGTGATGTCATTTGGGTTGACTAATGCCACAACTGCTTTCATAGATTTAATGAATTAAGTATTTAGGCCTTGTTTGGACTCCTTTGTAATTATGTTCATTTATGATATCCTTGTGTATTAGAAGAGTAGTGAAGAGCAAGCACAATATTTGAGGATCGTGCTCTAGACTTTGAGAGACCATATGTTTTTGGCTAAATTCTTCAAGTGTGAGTTTTGGCTTTAGTCAGTGGCATTTCTTAGATATGTGGTGTCTAAGGATGGGATTATGATAGATCTAGTTAAGATTGAGATGATTCATGATTGGTCTAGACCTACATCTCCAACTGAGGTTCATAACTTTATTAGTTTGGTCAGTTATAATAGATGCTTTGTCGAGGGTTTTGCTACTATTTTAGCCTTTATGACCAGATTGATTCTGAATAAAGTTCCTTTCCGATAGTTTGAGGAGTATGAGTTGAGCTTTAAAAAGCTCAAGGATTTCTTACTTCAGCTTCTGTTTAATCTCTTTATGTTGAGGAAGAGGGATTCACCATGTTCTGTGATGCTTTGGGTGTTGGTCTAGGTTGTGTATTGATACAGTAGAGTCATGTTATTACTTATGCTTCTAGATAGCTTAAGGTAGATGAGCGTAACTACCCCATTTTTGATTTGGAGTTGGTAGAGGTAGTTTTCACACTTAAGATATTAAGACATTATCTTTATGGTGTTCTTTGTGAGGTTTTTATCGATCATTTTAGCCTTCAGCTTCTTATGACCCTGAAGGAGGTTAATACTAGACAATATTGATGGATGGAGTTGCTTAAGGATTATGATATTTCTATCTTGTATCACTCGGGCAAAGCAAATGTAGTAGCAGTTGCCTTGAGTTAGAAGAAAATGAGTATGGGTAGCTTGGCTTGTATTTCTGTTTCTTAATGGCTGTTAGCATGGAACATTCAGTCCTTATCTAACTTGATGATTCACCTTGATATTTCATATCCTAGGAGGATTTTGGCTAGTATGTAGGCAAGGTCCTCACTGTTTGAGCAGATTTAAGATCATCAGTTTTAGGATAGCAAGCTTGACTTCTTTCAAGATTAGGTGTAACGTGGTCAGTTTGATAGTCACACCATTTATTTTAAGGGCATTATGCGGTTTGATGGCCATAGTTGTGTCCCTCATATTGATGATTTGATTTGGTTTATTTTTTATGAGGCTCACAACTCTAGATATTCCATTCACCTTGGTACATCCAAGGTGTATAGATATTTGAGACAATATTATTGAAGGAGTGGTATTAAGAGAGATGTGGTAGACTTTAAAGTTCATTACCTATTTTGTCAGTAGGTAAACGTCGAGCATCAGTGTCCTAGTGGATTGATTCACAGGTTACCCATTCTTAAGTGGAAATGGGAACGGATGACTATGGATTTTGTTAGTTTCTTGCCTTGCACTTCTCGTGGTTTCGATGGTATTTGGGTCATTCTAGATTGCTTGACCAAGTAAAAATATTTCATTCCTATTTTGATGTCCTTTAGTATTGAGAGGTTAGCTCATATTTATGTTCAGGAGATAGTCTGTTTCCATGGTGTGCCCATTTTTGTCATTACAGATTGTGGTTCTATGTTCACTTCGAGGTTTTGGAGAGAATTTTAGGAGGAGTTGGGTACTCAGGTGGATCTTAGTACAACCTTTTATCTCCAGACAGATAGCCAGTCCGAGCGGACTATTTAGGTTCTTGAGGACATGGTCTGAGCCAGTGTTATGGATTTTAGAGACCAGTGGGAACAACACTTAACTTTTTTAGAGTCTGCACACAATAACAACTATCATTCGAGTATTGAGATGACGCCTTTTGAGGCTTTGTATGGTAGGAGATATCATTCTCTGATTTGATGGTTTGATACTTCAGAGGTTATGTCCCATGGTACTAATTTTCTTTAGAAGTCGTTAGAGTCAGGGTGATTCAGGATAAGTTAAGAGCAGCTCAGAGTAGGCAGAAGGCCTTTTAGACCATAGGCTTTATGCCTTGAGATTTGGTGTATGTGACCATGCATTCGTCTAAGTATCGCCCATGAAGGGTATGATGAGGTTCTAGAGGAAGGAAAAGCTCAGTCCTAGATATATTAGACCTTTTGAGATTCTTTGCACAGGTTGTGAGGTAACCTATGAGTCAGCTTTACCTCTAGATTGTTTTTCTATTCATCTAGTTTTCCATATATCTATATTATGATGATACATTCCTGATTTATCTCATGTGCTTATATGGGACTCAGTCCAGTTGGATGAGCATTTGACCTTTGTAGAGGAGCCTGTGCTTATATTGGCTAGTGATGTAAGGAGGTTGCCGTCTAAGTAGATTTTTGTGGTAAAGGTTCAGTGGAGGCACCGCTCAGTGGAGGAGGCCTCTTGGGAGATCGAGAGCGAGATGTGGGCATTGTATCCTCACCTGTTTGAGACTTTAGGTACATCATAGTCTTTAACTTTTGGGGGCGAAAGTTCCTTTAGTCGTGGATATTGTAAGGACCCTTCAGGTTATTTTTCATAATTTTGCTTATTTTTACTGTTAGAGATTTTCCATAGCTGCCCCAAATCATGTATGACTTGCTAGGACTGACAATTCAATTATCGGGTAGTTAATTTGTTTTTTAGAGCCAATTCTTTATTTCTAAGTCTTCGCTGGTTCTAAAAGGCCACATGGCAAAAAATTTAGTAAAATAATTTTGGATGCAAATTTGACTGTGCCAGCTGCTCTAGAATATTGATTTTAGGCTAGGTAGACCTTTGGTTTGAGTACCGAGGAACCCGAGTTTATTTTGACCTATTGGTCGAAAGTTGGAGAAATTGGAAATATGGGTGTAGGACCCACATTTGATCGAACAACCTTTGATAGAAAATACGACTTTGTCATTGCATCCAAAATGTCAAATTTAGTGCATTTACATAGTTTATTTGTGTATATCAGATTTTGAATGGATCCCGAGGCCTTGGTGAAAACTTGAAAAATTTCTAAGTTTCAGCTAATAACTGGTGCCTCTGCAATCACACCTCTGGAATGGCGATCTCATCTCTGTGTGCTGAGGAGATAGTGTAATCACACTAAGGTTGTTATTGCAACACCTGCTTCTGATGCTAGGTTATGCAATTGCACACCTGCATGTTGCGATTGCAATACCTGATTACCTGGAAGGGGTATAAATAGACCCGTTGGATTACGAATTAGCCCATTTCTCAGCCATACCTTTATAGAAAAAGCCCTTAAGAGTGTGATAACTCAAAGTTGAGGCTTGTCGGTGATTGGAAAGCCTATTTAATATCTATTTTCACGATTAGCATCCGAATTAAGGTAAGATTCTACCCTTTTCTTGTTGAATTTTAATGATTTCTTGACCAAACCCCCAATATATTAAGGGCTTGATTTTAAACCCAATTTAGCTTTGTTTTCAACTATTCTTGAGGGCTATGATTCCTTGGTCACGTATGAACACTGGGTTGACCTTAGAAACATGATTTCCATAAATAGGACCCACTTGGGTTTTTTGATGTCATTTTTGGAACCGAAGAACAACGGTATAATATGGTTATCTTTATTCTCGTATTAACGTGTAGAATATGATTTTGATAGCTTGACATCTTGAGGAGGCTTTTCAAAAGGGAAAAACAAAGTTTAGCAATTCGTTGAGCTTTCTTCGGCGTCGAGGTAGGCTAGGTTTATCCTTTGTTAGATTGAGGATTGTCATTGTATTCTTATGATATTATATTGGAGTTGGGATGGGTTTTAGGTGTTGGATTGATGAAATGCAAGACTTGGATTTAGTTGGATTGTTTAGGCTAAATTGAAATCATATAGTTGAAATACTTAGCTACTTAGCTTGTTGCCTTGAACCTTAGTGCATTAGGCTTCATTACTCACAGTTAGCATGAGAATGCCTTAGATTGCTCTAAGTTAAGTAAAATTGTCTAATTACTCATGCTTATGGTGAATTAGCTTTAGTTGCTTACACCAAAAGAAGGTTGCCTTTGTTGCTGTAGTGGCTTAGTTATTGTGTTTGAGATAAACCTTTATATAAGGGCTAATCGTGGCTTGCTATACATCTAAGAGTAGATTTAGATACCTTAGCCTAGTCCAAGGTAGAATTTGACCTAGAATGAAGTTTGGGGATTTAAAAGTGGGCTCTTTGACCCACCTTAAGTCAAGATTGATATTAGTTATCTTGAAACCTTTGTACACTTATTATAAGCTTAGAGAGTGCCCTTTTGAGGAAATATTGAGGGACCTTGGTACTTGTTGGTTATGATGAATGACATTAGAAGTAATGCCTAATGATTATGCCAAATGTATGATTTATTTATTAAGCTTATGATGATCCATTGATTATGCTATTGTTAAGGCTTTTGATTGGGCTACCGAATATACTATTGAATGATCCTTGACTATGATATTGTTGAAGTCATAAATTATGTTACAGACCTTGCTATGAATAAGCTATAGATTATGCTATGGATTAGCTATTGCTCAAGATATTGATAAGCTATCTTCATGCTAATGATAGGCTATTGCACAGGCTATTAGTGAGTCATTGTTCAAGATATTTCTTATGATTATCGTCATGCTAAGAAATTATTCTACAAAACATTCCCAATGATGATATTAGAAATTATGCCATGAATTATGTTCAAAGTTATGTTTATTGATTTTTATGGAGGTTATGCCATTCATTATGTGTAAAATCATGATACTTCATTATATGATTACTTATGCTATTGATTTTGCAATCGATTATGATTATGATGATATATTGATGCCCGACAAGGCTGAAGGATATTATGATTATATGTTGATACCCATCAAGATCAGAGGATATTATGATGATATATTGATACCCGATGAGGTCAGAGGATATTATGAAGATATGTTGATACCAGATAAGGCCGGAGGAGATTATGATAATATGTTGATAACCAACAAGTCCAAAGGGTATTATGATTATATGATGACGCCCGATGAGGCATAAGGACATTTCGATGATTTTAATACCCGACAATGACGGAGGATGATTATATTGATCAGCCCACGTATACATCTACAAATTTGTGTCTGGCTAGCCGTATGTATGAAAATTAAATTATATGTTTATATTCACTTATATGAAATGCGGGTGTACTATTGATATTAGTGATTCTAGTTATAGCCAATTAGTTTTAATTATTTATAAAGAGGTATAATTGATGATTAGTGATGATCTATGATTAGTGATAATTAATGATTTCTGATAATGGAAGATTAGTGATAATTGATAATTTATGGTGGATATTGTTTAGAGGCTAATAATGACAAGTTGACAATTAAGATTTATTTGTAAATGTGGAATAGATAATAAATGATGATATCTTAGTAATGATGATTTTTCTAATGAATAGTGGTTAATGGCTTTGTGCTAAATAGTTGTTGACTGATGATTAGAGGTTATATGATGACTAGTCGTAAAATTGACTAGTTAATAAGAAATGGTAAACTAGTACATGGTGATTAGTGTATAATAATGGTAAGATTGTTAAGTAACGATAATATTAAGAAATGTGGGTACATTATCTAATGTTGGGAAATTTTGAAATGTTGCTAAATGACCAATTGATGATAATTGTGGAATGATGATCAAATGACGATGAAAGTTGAATATTGAGTTGATTAATTGCTTTATTCTTCTCTTGAGTATACTTTTCGAATGGGAGAATATGATGAGTTATTTACTTTTCTGTACCAATTGGTGTATGGGAGCCAATTTTATAGTTATATTTGCTTATGATGGTGATTTATGATACATTATTATTTTGAATTGCTTATGTTTGTTTGCATGATGATATTGGTATATATTGATGTCTCATGTTATATTGTTATTCTGGGTTAATTACTTATTATGTACAACGATGTTGGAGATGATTCAAGTTTGGGTTTGTACCTAGACTTAGTTTATGTTATCTTGCATTTTATCATACCTATATCATGATTTACCTTATTTGGCCTATGATGCCTACTGAGTACCCATTATTTTGGTAGTCATACTACACGTTTTGCCTTTTTAGTGCACATTTGAGTACTAGATGTCATCATTGATCGTTGTTCATGTAATAACTGAATTTTAGAGATAAGGTGAGCTCTTGGAGTTCGAGTCGGCCATTTCTCTCTATCTTTAGTTTCAATCTTTTGGTTAAAGATAGTCATATTGACTATTCTAGACTTTTAAGTTGTATTAATATTATTAGATGCTCTTGTATTGGCTCTACCAGGTCGTGGGATTGGTATCTTGTATTATCTATTTCATCGATCTAGAACACTCAGTTTGTTTATAACTTGTGTTTCTTGAATTTGGCCTATGAAGGGCATTTTCTACCGAATTAACCCATTGCATTAGCTCTGAGTTATGGTTTTGGCTTACCTATTGGTGGGATTTAGTAGGTTCTATAATGACTTATAAATCAGGTCGTGACAGGCCTAGGCATCGCTTTAGCGGTACCAACACCTCGTGCCAGACTACTTTAGTGTTCGAGGAGCCCATTAAGTGGTTGTCGCTTAAGAGATTGGGTGACACTGAAGAAGAATATGGAGGATTTTAAATTCCCTTCTTCCCTTGAAATTTTCATTATTTTCTCCTCCATTTTGGCCCCATTTTGAGATCTTGAAGAGAAGAAAAAGTGGGGTATCATTTATTGAAGCTAAGGTAAGCTAGCCTAATGCTCCTAAGTTATTTTCCATTAATTTTTTTATCAATTTCAATCCTATTTCATGGTAAAGTCTTAAAATTAGGTTGTAAAACCCTTTGACCTCAAGGGCTAATTTAGGACTTGATTTATGCACCATTTGTGCTACACTTTTGAATATACATTTCTTGTCCTTCAAGGGACCTCATAACATATTCAGTTCTAGATTCTGTTTGCAGGCCCCGCGGGCTTGCTCTTGATCAAAATTCTAATCAGACTCTTTTTACGGAAATATGGATCTTATTTTACTCCTAATGAAGTGTAGATTACTATTTTGATAGCATGGCGACATTTTGAAATTATGGAGAAAAGATAGATGATTTATGGGTAGTTCAAGGATTTACAGTTCGGCGTCGAGGTAGGCTTCTTTCAACTCTTCTTCACGATATATTTTATTATATATATATATATATATATATATTTCATGTTATATATAGATGTTAAGATATAATTATGGGTAGAATTCCATGACTTAGCCTAATTTATAAGTTTGGAGATAGAAGGGTGAACCGACCCATAATATGAATGTAATGACCTTTCTGGTAATTTTTTGTAATCTCACTTATTTTCACTGTTAGAACCTTTCCATATCTATCCCAAGTGATTATGACTTACTAGAACTAATAGTTTGATTATCGGGCAGTTCATTTGGTTTTTAGAATTAATTTCTCATTTAGAAGTCTTCGCTATTTTCAAATGGTCATTGAGTGAAAACTTTAGCAAAACGATCTCAAACGCAAATTTTGACTGCTCCAACAGCTCTAAAATATTGATTGTAGGCTAGTAAACCCTTGGTTTGGGTCCTACCGCACCCAAGCTCATTTTAACTCATTGGTCAAAAAGTCAAAAATAGAAAGATATAGATGTGGAACCTACAAGTTCTCTAAATGACCTTGAATGGAAAATTATATTTCATCAATACATCTGAAACGTCAAATTTAGTAGGGTTACATAGTTCATTTGCAAAAGTTAGAGTCCGACTGAGTTTCGATTTGACCTTGCTGAACAAGGGCCATGACGATCGCGACAATGTTATGGTGATTGTATGAGTGCCATAGCGGCCCGATGTAGCACGAATGCGGTACTTATGTACCTAAAAGGGTTATAAATTGCCCCCTTGGTCGAGATTTGGTCATTTTCACTCCTTTTTAGCTCTATAAACCCTAGAATGGCATGATAAACTCAAATTAATTCTTGGGGGTGAGTTAGAAGTTTGATTTACATATATTTTTGTGATTAACAATGGATTTAAGGTCTGAATCCTTTATTTCCATGCTTTAATTTCTTCAATTATTCTCCAAAACTCCAAATTTCTTGAGGGCTTGCTTTTCTCCTAAATAATCTTGGTTTTACCTTGAATCTTAAGGGTTATAATTCCCTAATGGTGTAAAAACACTGGGTTTTTCTCAAAAATGTGTTTTTCCATATGTGGGACGAAACTTGGAGTTTTTGGTGTCATTTTTAGACCTGAAGCACAATGGTGCAATATGGGTATCGATGTTCTAGTAATGATATGTAGAATGTGTTTTTGATAGCTTGGCACCTTGATAAAGATTCTCGGAAGGGAAAAGCAAAGATTTAGTGGTTCATGCGTTTCCTTTGGAATTGAGGTAAGTTAGGCTTACACCTTGTTAGATTGAACTATGTTTTGATATAATTGTGATATCTTGTTAGATTGGGATGGTTTTTAAGTATTGGATTGAGGAAATGTAAGATGTGGGTTAGTTGGACCAATTAAGCTATATGACTCTTAGAGGTTAAAAAGCTTGAATTATTTTCCTTTGACTTAGGAGGAATAAACTTCATTACTCATGTTTAGCATGGGAATGCCTTATAATACCCAATATTAGTTGCTAACACTAGTGAAGGTTTCCTTAGTTCCATTGGACTTAGTATAGGTTCTTGAGTAGAATATATATCTTTGGGCTTATTGTGGCTTGCTATACATCTAAGCGTTGATTTAGATACTATAGCCTAGTCTGGTGTAGAAATTGACTTAGAATATAATTTCGGGATTTAGAAATGGGCTTGTTGACCCACCTTAAGGCAAGACTTATGATTAGTTCCCTTGAACCCTTACACTTAGTAATTGACTAGAAAGTGCCCCTTTGAGGCAATATTGATGATTCTTTCTACTTGTTGGTTAGGTGGAATGGCATTAAGAATAATTCCCAAGTGATTATGCCACTGTATGCCTTGTTGGCTAAAGATTATGTCAAGCTATTAATTATGTTATTGCAATTATCTATTGCTTGGGCTAATGAACGTGTTATTAATGAGCCCTTGACTATAATATGGCCTAAGCCATAACTGATGTTTGACGACGCAATGAATAACCCATGGATTCTATCATGCTTTAATTATTGCTCATGTTATTGATAAATTATCTTAAGGCCAATAGTAGGCCAACAAATACACTAATAATGGGCCACTGTTTATGATATCGCTTATGGTTATGCCCAAGGTCAAAATGACTAGATTATGGATTATGTAAAGATGAGCCATTGATTATATGTTTGATTAAACCATTGTTAGGCTAGTCTTTGGGTCGTTACTTATACTATTTTCCAATTTATGATCATGCTCAATAATTACGCTAATTAATCATATGGTAAAGCTACTGTATTTTCTATATTTGAAATGATGACGTAAATGTTGCTAGAAGGTACACTTATTGACTATATACAAGAAAACTATATCGATTATGTTTGGATTCATGTTATGATCTTGTCTAGTAACCAAACTAGTGATTATGCTAGAAAGCCTTCTTGTTGCTAATATTATGAGTCATGATACTTAGGGTTCAAAAAGGTATATTTATTAACTACATGAGAGGCTATGCTACTAACCATGTTGAACTTGTTAATGCTTTGTAATATTTATGCTATATATATATGCACATATTTATGGATAAATTTTCCTTGACGATGAATGATGAGATATAAAGGTATACTTCTCCTTACTTTTCTTTTACTTTATCCCTCGTGGGGATTTTCATTTACTTTAGTCCTTGCGGAGCTTGTCATTAACTTTAGCCCTTGAGGGTCTTATTATTTACTTTAGCCATCGTGGGGCTTGCATTTTACTTTAGCCATTCTAGGGCTTGTTATTTGCTTTCTTGTCATTTACTTTTTCCCTTCTGGGGCTTGTTATTTATTACTAATATATATATATATATATATATATATTAGTGTGATGATGATGCCCGGCAAGGATGGAAGATACATTGATGTGGTGATGATACCTGACAAGGCCAGAGGATATTATGATAATATATTGATACGAAATTTGAGTTCGAAGGTTATGATTATGATATTGATACCCAATTTGAGTCTAGAGGATATGATTGTGATATTGATACCTGGTTCGAGTCCAGAGGATAAGATGATGATCTGATGATACCCGATGTGGACGAATAATATTATGATGATATATTGATACCCGACAAGGACGGAGGATACTTGATGATATTATGATACCCGGTTCGGCTGGAGGATATGTTGATGTTATGACGACACCCTGTTCGAATTTAGTTAATCCTATGTATAGCAATTATATATTTATTTATGTTCTTATGTAGTTGTCTATAAAATTAATTTTAGAGGTATCAGTTATAGTCTTGTAATAAGTTAAGGTATACAGTGGTATAATTGTTGATTTAAGGATAAAAGATGTTTAGCGATGGATATTACTTAAGTGTCTAATAGTGAGTAGTGAATTTGTGAACCTTAGTGGTAAAAAGGACTAGTGGCATTGATGGCTATTAATAGGGACAATTAACTTATTATGGTGGTTAGTGATAATGGGATTAGCGATCGGGATGATTAGTTACTATTGATGACTAAGTTTATAATATTAATTAATTATTTAATGAGATATTGTGGACTAATGATGCTAGTTAATAAAATATGTTAGTTGAGAGATTAATAAGTGTATAAAGGGTGATTAGTGGTCTTTTGTTAGATGGTGACTAGTGAGATTGTGTTGGCTAAAAATGAATAATGGTTAATTGTTGAATATGGCCTAGTAATGAATCTTGACTAGATGCTTGATACTGGCTAGTTAGTGAATAATGGTTTGTCGTAGACCCTTGAGTAGTGATTATGTGATGAATAATGGATAGGAAATAATTAGGGGTTATATACTGATTTGCGAGTAATTGGTTTAGTAATAAGCATTAGCTAGCTAATAATGAGTGAATAGGCTGCATTGATGAGTTGGATTCCTACTTAGTGGTAGGGTTACTGTTATGATTATAATGGTATATGTTATTCAATTATGATTATTGATGATAATTATGAATGTTGGCAATGGCCGTTTGATGGAAATTGTGGAAAACTATGGATAGTGAGAAAGTTGGTTATATAGATATTAATGAATTGATTCTCTTATGCTCTATTGGATGTGATCTTCGATGGTATGAGATGTCGTGATTGTTCCTTACTTTTTGCTCTCTTGGGTGTACTCTCCGATGGTATGGGACACCGTGATGGGTTCTTTACTTTATGCACTAGTTGGTGTATGGGTGCCAATTTTGTAGTTGTGTTTGATTGTGATTACACTTTTGTTGCCTTGTGATTTCAAATCATTTATGCCTTATGCTAATGCATTGATGCCTTGTGTTATATTATTATTTCGATATTTCATGCTTTTTATACACAACAATATTGACATATGTTGATGCCTTATGTTATACTGTTATTTCAAATTATTTACTTATTATATACAATGATGATAGAGATGATTCAGGTTCGATTCTGTGCCTGGACTTAGTTATGATTATCTTGCACTTTATCATTCTTATGTCATGATTTAGCTTAGTTAGTCGATGATGCGTACTGAGTACCCATTGTTTTGTTACTCATACTATACTTCTATACCTTTTTGGTGCAGATTTGAGTATTAGCTATCGCCATTGATCATGGTTTGTGCAGTGATTGATTTTCGGAGATAGGGTGAGCTCTTGGAGTTTGAGTCACTCAATTTCCTCTTTGTCTTATATTCAGTCTTTAGCATTCGAGATAAATGTATCAACTATTCTAGATTTGAAATTGTATTGATACTATTAGTTTCTCTTGTGCCAGCTCTACTAGGTTTTAGGATTGGTATCTTGCTTGACTGTTATTCTATCTAGAACCTTTATGTTTTAGATTGATGTTCTTGAATTTCGCCTATGTTGGACCTTTCTTATTGGATTAACACAGCGCATTAGCTCTGAGTTTGGTATTGGCTTACCTATTGGTGGGAATTGGTAGGTGCCATCATGACTCGTAAATTGGGTCGTGACAAATTCGTATCAGAGCCTAGGTTTCACCAATATTATTGGTAAAAGAGAAAGTGTCTGATAGAATCCTATGGATCGAAGCACTGGCGTCTGTTTCCTATCTTCGAGAGGCTATGGTACATTCTAGGAGTTCTTAACTTCTTTCACTCATATCGCGCCAAGGGTCTAAGTTTACTCATAGAATATTCTCTTAAGTTTAATCTTTCACAGAAGGCTAGGACACTTGCTGCCGTTACGTAAGACAAAAATCCTAAGACCGAGCCTAGGGATGTTGCTCCTGTTACTAAATTTTGATGACCTAGAGGTCATGGGCATTCTAGAAATATGTCTCCACTTATAGGATAGGATACGCCGCCCTTCCCATACTTTATTCCTGCACCTGAGCTAGAGATTCTTATGCAACAGCCAGTAGTGGACTGGGGATCAGCCCAGGCTCTACTAGGGTTTATTTCTTCAACAGTGTTTAAAGATACATTATTTCAGTTCATGGTTATTATTAGTGGTGTGTCGCTGGGTGGATCACAGTCTACAGATCAAGTGGTACTGAGGCGGGGGTGAAGCTAGTAGCTATGGATCCCAGAGTTAAGATTCCTCCTACACCAGTAGTTTTTCAGTCGATAGTTGCTAGCCAGTGGTTTCCCAACCTGCTATGTCTTTTGAGAAGTAGAAGATATTAGGCAGGTTCTGGAGATTAGCTCTGTCAAGATATTATAGTGCTTCTGGAGACGATGCACATGAGTTCCTGATTGTGTGTGAGAAGAGCCTTTATGGTTTTCCCTTGTTGAGACTCGTGGTGAGGATTATGACACATTTTAGTTGGAATTGTTTGGTCGTCATTAATGGAGAGATTTTATGGATTCCAGTGCAATACCCCGCATTTTTGGGCTAGTCTATGAACCATCGTTCTTACGTGTATAAGCCATAATCCAAGTGATTCTCATGTGAATATAAGTTCATGATCTTTATCCTAGTGTGTAAAGTGATCTTGAGGTTAAAAATGTTCATAGGAATCACTTAGAGCCAAGTTGAGCTAAGATCCTTTGATTCGTCCAAAATTTTATATTTGATTCTACAAAGGTCTACTTTAAACATGTATAACTTTTTATATACATGGAATTCTATATCTAAGACCCACCAAATTGTAGATAGTTGAATTAACTATCCAACGATACCAATTTCACCAAAATCTGATAACCGAGAAAAATGTTATGGCATTTTTCGTGTAAGGCACTAAGCCGATGCGATCTCAACACGTCGCATCAATTACGCCCCGAAACAAAAATATAACACAGATCCAAAGCTTTTTACATGCTAATTCAGTTACTAGAAGTCCTAGGGACACTTTGGTCCTTTCCCCTCAACCCCAAACGTCCAGTGGACGATTTATAACACCCCAAAGGGCATTATTTGCCCACTTTTCATCATCAAAACTCACGTAAACCCTCCTCTTTTCCACCATGAAGAAAGTTCAACTTTTCTCTCAAGAACACAAGGATTTATGTTTTGAATTCAATATTTCTTCAAGAATCCAAGGGTTAAAGTTTCCTAGTTGAATAAACCATCAAGAAATATCAAGAATGAAGTTTCTTTCACAAGTTTATCATTCAAGATTCCAAGATTCAAGATTTCTTCACAATTCAAGAAAAATTGTGGTATGTGAGAGTTCATCCATGGGTCCTCTTTCACCCATGGAGCCCGAAATTCAAATTCAAGTTTAAAGTTACAATCTTTACATGTTCCCATGAATTTTGTTTATAAGTTTTCATGAATCTCAAGCTTATATCATGTTTCCATGAAATTATGGGTGATATTAAACCTCACATGTTTGAATGGTATTGGTTGCTAAATTTATACCTTAATTGGAGATTTTAGAGATGGAATTATCTTTTTACTACTATTTTTAGCTACTCCTATGCTTAGCCTAAACCATAAATTACAAGTGTTTGATAGAATGCCTACAAGAATGATTTTGAACAAAGGCTTACATATCATGTCCTTAGAGTTTTAGTTTGATTCCATGGTGGATCTTATATTCAAGATAATTAGAAATAATTCCTTATTTTAAGTTCATGTTTTCCACATATTTGATCCTTACATGTTGTGATGAAATGCCCATGTCCTATTTCAAGTGAATTGCATTTAATTTCCCCAATTCATAATGTTGGTTATGAAATCATGCTATGCTCCTATGTTTTTAAGATATTCCTATGTCCAAGTATTAATCTCCATGTACTTGATAGAATGCCCTTATGAATTTAATAGGGTAATCATGACATGTTACCATGTGTTCTCATCCATGTACAAGTCCATAACCTCTAAGTGTTTGACAAAATGTCTAAATGAAAGCATTGTTGACAATTGACTATTGTTATGCTATTATGATCATGCCATGCTTTACTTTCATGCTATCGAGTCCTGGGGGTATTTAATACCCGACAATTTAGCTGCTTACCTAGAGCCAGTGTCAGTTACAGAATAGTCTCAGTCATGTCACGATCAGTGGTATTTTCAGTTAATTACAGAACTCAATAGAACTCATCCAGTTACAGAACTCAGGAAAACTCAGTAAACTCAGTATCAGTCCATCCAGTTCAATATTTAGTTCAGACCTTAGTGGTATTCAGTATTTATTTTAGACCTCAGTAGCATTCAGTATTCAGTTCAGACCTCAATAATATTCAGTATTCTATTCAGACCTCTGTAGTAATCAGTTAGTTAATAGAATTCAGTAATATTTCTGTCAGTCAATGGAACTCAGTGAACTCAGTTCAGCTTAGTTAAACATTATAATCTTTAATAGTTTAGTCAAGCCTAGTGTGAACTAGGAAATCAACATATTGTCTATTTAGTTGGGAGTAGAATTCAACACCCAGTTAACCCAATGATGGGGACTCACCTGCCAGTAAAGGGTATGATCCTTAGGAGCAATCCTTGCATTCGAGAAATATGTAGCCAGTGTAGGTTGACACATCAAACCTGCCAGATGAGGGTTGATGAGGTGTTTTAACCTATCAGTTGAGGGTTCCACCATTCTCATTAGACTACCTACCAGATGACGGCATCTCTTTAGTTGTCCTTACCCGTGGCACGGTACAAACACCCTTCAAACTGGGGTTATAGGTTGGACCCCAATTAGTTTAGAGAAGGGCATTTCAGTTAGATGATTACTTCCCACAGTTTCAGTTTCAAAATTACTACAGAACTCAGTTCAGTTCTATAGATTCAGGACTGTCAGATATAATCACTCAGCTTAGTATGAAACTCAACATAGTTCTACAAAAATAGGACTGTCAGATATAGTCTCCTATTTAATAGTAATACAGTATCAGTAAACTAAGATATCAGTTAATCAGTTATTAGAACTCAGTATACAGTTTCAGTTACAGTCTTAGTTATTGTCTTAGTCCTAGTCCCAGTCCGATAATTAGATCAGTAACTCAGTTAAGTTTTAAGTTTGCTTGACCATCGCGTATAGTTATCAGTTATTAGTATTACAATACCTTAGTTTACAAACTATTTCAGAATTATGTTATGCACTTGGTCTTGCACTATCAGATAATATAGTCTTCATGAATTCATGCTCAGTTACCTCATGTTACTCAGTTAGTCTCTTTCTCATATGCATAATACTCTACAGTTTCAGTCCAGTTATTCAGACTAAGTACAGTCCAATTCCATATGCCCAGTATTCAGCTTCAGTTATACATATATCATTAAATTAAGTTTTACAGAAACTAAGTGTTAAGATTCACTAGCTTATCAGATTATGTTTCTTTCTTATGTTTTAAGATATTTCCAACTTTCAGTTTATTCTAGCTAATTGGTGAGTCTACTTACACTTAGCATGCATGTTTTACGATTACGTATGAAATCATTTTTACTTATTGCATCCACCCCTGCGTACTCAGTACATTCCAGATGTACTAATCCACATATACGTCTATGTGGCTACATTTTCTCATAATATAGGTACTGGTTATAGCTTACACATCTCGATCAGATAGTTGCATATTCCTGCCAACTGGTGATAAGTTCTCCTACTTCGGGAACTCCAGACAGTTATAAATCATGTACAGTTCATTTATTTTCATGTTTATTGATTAGTGGTAGTTGGAGGTATGTCCTAACTATCTATAGTTAGTATAGTAGAGGCTTCATAGATGTCAGTTGTGTAAATTTTAGTTTCATCCTTAGAATTTATCATATTGTAAAGCTTCATCAGTATTGTATCTATTTTAGATCTTTAGTATGACTATGTTTCCGCACAGCAGAACAATTATTTATTATGTGATAATTTAGTTTCTTAACAGTATGACCTTTCAGGGGTTAGCTTGGGATCACTAGTGGTTCCAAGCATCGTGTGACGTCTCGGGATAAATTTTTGGGGCGTTACGTCCAGGCTACCTGGATTTTCTCCTTTGTCATGGACTTAGTTATATGAGATTTTCTTGGAGTAGTATATGCCTCACAGCCTAATAACGTTCAACTCATTCCCATGGTTAAGGGTGAGACGGTCATTGTCAAGTAACCCAAATTGAATTGGGGTCAAATCTCAAGGAGTGAACTATAGAATTCAAACCCTATGGATGCTCAAATTACTAAGAGACTACCTGGAATTCTAATAAAAATTACATGTGAAGTAAAATGAGGGGGATAGTCTTGGGAATTCTTCACAACCCAATTTAACAAGAACTTGGTGAATAAAACTTTTACTTGGAACTCAAAATTTGACGAAAATCTTAGGAGTAGGTCTACCTAGAGGTAATTCATGTGGGTTGATGACGGTTTATCATGAAATTTAGTTGTTAACTAAAGGATAGGCTCGGTCAAAGTTCATTGGGGTCAATCTTTCATTAAAACCATGACGATTTCACCCGTTGGATCTTTCGAGCACCTAATAAGTGTACACATTTTCATAATCACCCAAGACCTCAATCAAGCATCCCTATTTCTAGGATGATTCTCCTGACATGATTCACACTCCTAATACACTTATTTCTAAGATTGAAAGAGGTAGTAAACCATAGACTTAATTGTCCACCATTACTTTGTCCCCCGATAACCCTCTTTTGAGGATGTTATGGGTCACCTAATGTTTACCTTCATCCCTCTTTCGAGGATGATAAATGGTTTCTAGAGTTTGGGGCTTTCACCCATCAAATCCATTTGGAGATTTAGGGTTTTCACCCATCAAATTCCAACCCATAAGCTCAAGCAATGGTGAAATATATACTCAACAACTATAATCCATGCAAACATAACAACACCCATACACAATTATGCTCTAGTTCAACATAATCCCAAGACTAAATTGCTTAGCTACTCATGAAGAAAGTAAAGAGAGATATATCATAATGATTATCCAACGCATTCATTCTTCATAACCAGTCTAAGAAATTTTGCTTTCAAAGTTAATTACACACTTAACCAAGGTAAGGGTTTAAGTTTTGAATTCCAAAATATCTTATGAGCTAAATTATCCTAAAGAAGAAAGGGTTTTTACTTAAATATGGCTTGGGATGTGTCTAAGTACTTTTACAGATCTGCCCCTGGTCATAATTCTACTAGGTCGCGATCGCGCAAGACTCCCGCGGCCATGGCAGAGCAACCGCGAGTTTGAGATATGACTGCATTGTGCTGACTATCTTGACTGATTGCGACTGTGGGTTGAGGACCGTGGTCGCGATAACTGAGGCTGATGTACTCTAAGTCTTCAGCTACACTCTTCTTTGCTCCCTTTTGACATTTTCAGCTCTAATCCATGTCTTATGTTTTCCTTAACTTTGAGCCTACAAAAGTGGGTATTAGTGCATCTAACCATAAGTTTGTCTCATTTATTCATTCGAAACAAAGTAATGTGCACAAAAAATGAGTGTGAGTGAGTGGTAATGGCACTATTCATCACATCCTTAGATATCTATTGAGAGATTAGTTCCCTAAATTGGAGCAGGGCTCCACGAAAGTTTCAGAGTATGAGATAGTTCACTACTTTGTTAGAGAAGTTGAGGCTTTTTCATTCACATGTCTTCTCATAGTAGATATCCTCAGCGTTTATCCTTGTAGCATTAAAGTCATTCGAGTCAACCTGTTCTGGCAGCTCCTTAGATTACTGACGGAGGTCAGTGCTGAATTTAGCAGTCTATTAAGTCATTCAGTCGAAATTTAGCTATGCAAAAATATTTTATCACTTAGAATAAAAGTACTAGAATCCTTCATCAAGCCAGAATGAAACACAAAAATGAAATAAAGGGAATGTAGGAAACTGTAGATAGCCGAAGAGGACTCTTGACATAATACTTGCAAAAATGAATGCTAAATAAGTAGAAGAAACAATATATTGTGATTTGTTTAACAACATCTGGTGAGCTGAAAAGGCCAATCACTCGCTTATGGACACGTAGCTCAAATCTGCCCTATGTATTTATTCGAGGACAAATATTGATTAAAAGTATAATCCAAAAATATGGTTAAACTATTGTAGGTTATTCTTAAAGAAATTCTTATATCTAAAGGTAACACATTCAAATATGGTTACATCTAAATTAAAAATTTATAAAACACATAGTTCATTATAGACAAACTGAAAAATAAGGAGGACTGATTATCTAAGACCAAAAATTAAGCTCTAAAGCTCTTAATTCAAATCAATAACTTACCCAATTTCTGACAAGTTAAAGGTTAATCTCTAAAGCTACTCAAACTAGTAAACAATAAAATGACATTGTGTCAACACTATATTTTGGGTGTTTGTATGTGTAAATGGATAAAAGGGTTGGACAAGAATAGTACCAATGTTCATTGGTGGGTATCAAAACTTATTGAACCTGTGATGTATAGTGAGCCACCTATTTCAGAGGCTCGATTTGTCTTTCACCATTCTCTCTTTGCCTTATATTTAAGAGTGTCCGATAATATCAAGAACTTAGACTACACTTCATCATTCACCCAGCTAGGTTGTACCAATTTACTCCGGGCGTCATACAAGTGTTCTTTGATTCGTAGAGCTTCTTTCAACCAAATAATAAGGTATACTTTATTACCATGAAAATCACTCCATGAAACTTTCTCTGCAAAATGGATTAATAGAAAGTCATAAAATGAGTTGATGGATATAATGGAAAAACCATCCTTAGGAAATGAGATTCATAGATTATAAAATAGCTTATACCATAAACTGTTTCCACATAACAATTCTAATTTTGTATGGAATCTCTAACTTATTATTCCATGGCTCTTTGAAAAATAGTTTAATTGTTTCTATAGCCATATGCCCAGCGGCGTATGCTGGAATGAACCTGCAACAAAATTATATTAAACCATCAACTTAGCTTTTAAAAATTAAGGAAAAACTTAAGGGTTACTTACCCATCATAATAAGGGATGATTCATAGCCTCCCAAACTTGTTATATTCTAATACGTCATTAAATTGAAGATTCTAAGAAGCAAATACTATCGCATTAGATGCTACAACACTATCAATGGATAGCGATGTTGGTGTGTTAGGACCTCCAATTCTCAATCTAGAAAGGCTTGGTGTAGATGATGTCGAAGGAACAAATTAAGGTAGACTATTTTGTGATGAAGAGGTTCGTAACTGGTCAGACGGTGGAGACATGAAAAATTCATTTGGTAGTGAAATATTTGATCTAAGAGGGGGAGAAATATTTGTAGCGGATGGTTGAAGAGTTGTGATAATAGGTGGTAGTGGTGGTGTGGATATTGACCTGCAGGAAGATTATTAGGTCCTCTCTTACTTTTCTTATGTCGTCCATTCACATTACTTTTTGAGGCCATTGATTTTCTTTACTAACCACCTAAAAAAGAAAGAAAAACCAAATTTAAGAATAGTCATGATTGTTTGAAAACAATGTTAATAAAATCTCCATAATCATGTTTGTTTGATTCACCAGAACTTTACTAAAACTTGCCAACTCAGAACATATATGGCACAAAAAACAACAAGATGAGCCTATTAGACACAAGAATATGCCTGGAGAAGAAACAGAAAAAGGTCTTTATCTAGTATAGCATATGTAGAGACCTGCAGCTCTAAGACCTTTACAGTTTGACTATGCAAAAAGATACAAGAATTATTATACAAAAACAAAAAATAATTAAGCGTCAGTCCCAAGCAAGTCAGGATCGGCTATCTGAATCCTCATTCCTTATTATACCATTATGAATACCATATAAATAATAGAAATAAGACGTACAGGGTTACATGCATGCACACATATAGCTAGTGAAAAGTTGTAAATACAATAAATTGATACCTTATAGAAAATTTAGCTGGCTAAGAGATCCAATTATGTTTGGTATCAGTCTAGAAAACCTGCAACCAACGAGGATCCTACAAGGCAGGTAGGAGTAATTACTCTCTAGAAATATAGAAACAAGCTAGTGAATTAACAACATTTGAGCATTATTATCAGGTAATTCCCTTACAGAATTGGTAAACTCTTTAAAATTCCAATTGATTGAGGAAATGAACCAGTTAAGCCATTGTTGTATGATAAATCCTTATAAAGGAAACATAGAAATAAAATAGAATCTAAGAACTTCAGTAGAAAAGAATAATATTTGTGCATAGATAGCATGAACACAAGCATAACAAGTTTAATTGTTTATTTCATGCAAAAGTAGAAAGCTTCAGGTGCTTCAAGATTACATATGAGTAATGTTCATTTTGTGATTATCTGGCAAAGGTGGCACTAGAATAA
>NW_025892955.1:47034-151726 GCF_002878395.1 Capsicum annuum
TTGTGTCTGTATTTGCAAGACAAAGTTTATGGAAAATGAGGCACATGCCTTAGTGCCCCCTCCTACATCTGAAACCGCAACTTAAGTGACACAAAGCACCCTCTCTGATCTTTAGGGCTTGAGCATGCCTTAGATGAGAATTTGACAACACAAATAGAGAGAATACCATTTATTCATCTTTCAAGATACATGTAATTTCCTACAGAGCGAACAAAATTTGTTATGAATTAACAATCTGATTTAATCAAGGAAGGGAATAGTGATATAGAAGCTTACCTTCACTAAGTAACAATGTTCCATAACACCCGGAGTATTAAAGTTTACACTTGAGCACCAATTGCTACAACCAATTGGTCAACCAATTTTTCCATGAAAGAATGACAAATGACTTTACTATTTTCAGGATCAATCTTGAGACATTCTGCTTTCCAAGATTAAATCTATCCACATCTCTGTTAGAATTAACAAGAATTCAAATTACAAAATATTTTTTCTCATCTTCCTTGAATAGTGAATAGTTGACACCTATTTTAGTCTTTCAAAGCATATGACAATTTTATCCATAGAAAGAGGAGAAACAAAGCAAAAAGGATTGTAAAAGAATGAAACGAATATCGTCAAACTGTCTCATTGTAACACCATGCATTTTTGGGCTAGAATTCAAACTGTCATTCCTATGTGTTTAAGAATCTAATACAATGATTTATATATGAATATATGTGTCAGGATCATTAGCCTAGTTTGAAGAGTGCTTATGAGGTAAAAAATGTTCATAGGAAACACTTAGAGCAAAGTTAAGTTAAGAGCTTTTGATTCGACCAAATTTTTGTATTCAATCCTATATGGTTTAACTTTGATCATGTATAACTTATGGAATATATGGAATTTTGGAGCTCAAGATCCACCAAATTATATATAATTTAGTACTCTTTCCAGTGCATCTAATTTAGCCTTAATCCGACACCCGAGCGAAAAGTTATGCACATTTTTGTGAGGAATCAACAAGGGTCTGTGATTTCAGCGTGGCACTAACCTTATTTTTTGCGATAAGCACTGTGGCATGGACTTTTTCAAAAATGCTAAAATCCACTTTTTTCTTTAATTTTTCAATGGTAAATAAGTCATTTATTTCCTAAACTATCCTATAACTAATAATAACGTGAATTGATCCTCCCATAACCCTGAAAAACACCAATTACACAATCCGTCTTCTCCCAAATCCTCAAGAACACCAAATAAGGATTCTTATTAAAGAATTCAGCTTCCAAGGATCCAAATTCATGCTTTCCTTCAAGAAGTCAAGCAACTCAGGTATGTGGGTATTCAATGAGGTTCTTATTTCATCTTCTTGCCCAAAATTATGAGTTTTATTCATGAATTTTATGAATTCCTTAAACTAGGGTTCCATGAAAGTATAAATTCCATAATTCCTCCATGTAATTCTTGAATTCAACCATGTACAAATGTTTTCTCGTAATTTTCAGTATTCTTCCTTGCCCTAATCATGATAACCTGTTATATTGATAAAATTGTTGGGTTTTTGAGCTTAAGTCATGAAAATTCCTATTATGTCATTACTTTGAAATTATTGCATTTAATTATGTTATTTTATATGCTGGTGGGTTATGAACACCTAATACTTAGATAGCCACATATGTTCCATATTTTCAAGTTATAAGTCATTCAGACCATGTTTATATTATGATATTCAGATTATAAATGCCTTGCTATTTTTAGCATACCCTATTTGAGCAAATCAATTATCAGTCCATGTATTAGTGTATGTTTCCGTGTCAGTTCAGTTCAGAGTAGAACATAGCACCGAGAGAATTTAGGAATGAAGGCTTTCCTGCCAGTCGAGGGTGAGACCTTTAGTAGTAATGCCTGAGTTCCAAAACTAGATATCCAACATAGGTATGAGAGGTTTTTCTGCTAGTGAAGGGTTGATACTCTTTTAGGGGCACCTGCCAGTCGAGGGTGACACCTTAGTCCTTTCAAACATTAGCTTAATGGATCTACATAGCTAGTACTAGTACCCGTGGTAGGGTATTAACACCCTTCTAACTGGGGTTATAGGTTGGACCCCGATTAGCTCAAATTGGGGCATGTCGGTTAATGTTATCTCCCACAGTCTCAGTTCAGTACTAAGATCACATAAGCTCAGGTTTGAATTACCAAGTGTTCAGTTTATCAGTTTTTCAGTTATTTAGTTTTACAGATTATTTCAACACATGTTTTACTTGGTCTTAATTCATTTTACATGATCATACATTCATGCTCAATATTCATACCTGATCCTCAGTACGATTTTGCAACCTATTCAACTCTAACTCTAGATTTATATATAGTATTCATGTTTCTACCGCTTTTCAGTTTATAGAAATATTTTAGCTCATGATTTATAAATTCACTATACCTTATAGTTTTTATATACAATGACGATTTTAAATGCATGTTTCAGCAGATAGCTTATGTCTTTAATTTTAAAGCTTACATTAAGTATTTTCTATCATTTAGTGCATGTCTCACATTCTAAGTACACTCCAAAGTACTGACCATATATATGAATTTGCGGTTACAATCCTTCATAATGTAGGTATCAGATGTAGCCCATACACCAAGGTCAGAAAATTCTCAACATTCAGCCAAGAGGTGATGAGTTCTCTTATTTTGGCGACTCGAGTCAGTTAAAGTTTCTATATTTTATTTCCATTATTCTTATGTATTGATTAGGGATAGTTAAGGGTCATGTCCGGACTACTTATAGTCAGTATAGTAAAGTCTTCATAGATAGTCAGTCAGAGTCATTATATGTAATTCAAGTTCCTTCTTAAGATTTATTGTGTTGTAAACTCTTACAGTATCATATTTATTCAGATTTTCTCATGATTATACTTCCGTTCGGAAAATTTAGATTTTATATAAATTTTAAATTAGTTTCTCAAGTAGTATGCCAGTACATGGGTTATCTTGGGATCACTTATAGTTCTAACCATCGTGTTATGACTAGGGGTATCCTCTGGTTATGACAATTATGTTCTCGTAGGTTTATATAACTATAGGCTAGCTAATAAAGCCATTCTCTCTTTTTTCTTTTTGTTGTTTGGTTCGATTATTGACTACTTGATTTAAGAGAGTTAGAGATTTTATGTCGACCAAAATTACACCACTAAGAAGTATAATATAGTCAAAGTCAAATATAGTAACATAATAGAGGTTGGGGTCAAACTCACTGGGAATAGGTCGAATATCACTTACAAATTTGTTTGAAGTAGCCGAAAAAATACAGGAAAAGTAAATAGTGGGTTTTTCTATGAAAATAGTAAAGTAGCATTCAGTCTTGATCACTTTAGCTAAAATCAATTTGAGATGAATATTATGACCATGTTCCCCCCGGATTCTTAACTTCGTAGACTTATTGTTCTCAATCCAACTAACTCTATATGATGCATTCAGAATCTGACAAGATAGGTATCACCAACCGCCTTATGAAGGCCTTAGTATATTTCACTTTTCACTTTGTAACTCTCAAAGTGTCGCGTTACTAACCTTTGTGTTTGATCCTAATTCAACTATCTCCATTTGGCTATCAAATTGGTTAAACAGGGGTTGGTATCCTTAAATTACTATCGTACCCTCTTTTCCTAATCTTGACCTCTCTTGTGAAGATGATCTCGAATACAGACAACTCCTTAACCTCTACATTAATTTAGAAATCATACAAATCTTAAAAGATCACAATACATGCACCACCACTGATTTTGAAAGACCTCACACTTCCTCTACTTTGTTATTCATCCAGGGTTCCCACAACTCTAGTTAGGTGGTTTAGATGTGGATAGTTGAAAAATATCCATGGAATTCAATAAAGAAAGCATAGAAATAATCTTATTATAATTGGCAAACAAGAACCAAATTCTCAAATTAATACTTAACCAAATAATCAAGAACAAAGGATTCCAAGATCAAAAGTCGAATCTTGTAATCAATATATGTTTGTGAATGTAAAGAGTGTATAAGATATTACAAAATATCTAAGGATTATTTATAGTTTCTAAAAATAACATAGAAACCTAACAAAAAAAATAGGAAAATAAGATCGGCAGTGTTTGTGCCTCAAGAAATGAGTCAGATGGACTGAGGATGAATCATTGTCAGGGTCCATTGTCTTTCTTCTGTACTCAATGATGAAGACTCATCACGAGACCCTAGTAGTCGCTGGCTGAACTTGCTGTCACTCAAGTGGATTTTAACCTTTTAAAACATTTCTCATAATTATCAGAATAATTTCTCCCTATGAGTCATGGCCTATCATACGACTCGTTGTCACCTTTGTTTCCACTTGGGTTCCAACTTGTATATCATTAGGACTTTGACTAAATTTACTCAAAAAGACTTCATCCTACAGCTTATAGTCAATTATTACGATTTGTAGCTAACTTCAACTTTAATCCTTCTCTAAGAATTCATCACTGTTATCATAAAAACTTAGGCCACGATTCATATAGTAACCCAATGACTCATAGTCCAGGTAGCAACTTTAATTTTAGAGCTTTTTCTTTTTATGTTGGTCTATTTCACTTCCAACCTTATTATTATAATGACCTTTTTGGTTATTTTTCATATTTACTTTTATTTTCATTGTTTGAGCTACTCCATATCTTCCTCAAGTCATTTATGATTTCTTCGAAGTGACCATTTGGTTATCTAGGAGTTCATCTGGTTTTTAGAACCAATTCCTGGTTAGAAGTCTTCACTGGTTCCAAATGGCAATCACGCAAAAACTTCAATAAAATAATCTCATATGTGAATTTTGACTATGTCAGTAGCTCCGAAATACTGATTTTAGGCTATTTAAACCTTTAGTTTGGATTCTAATGTACCCGAGCTCATTTTGACCTATTGGTCAGAAAGTTCGAGAATTAGTAGTTTGAGTATGGGACCCATATTTGGTTGAAACGACGTTCGATTGAAAATCTAAATTTTCCAACACATCCAAAAATTCAAATTTAGTATGGTTACATAGCTCATTTACAAAAAATTAGATTCTGAATGATTCTCGAGGCATTGTTGCAAACTTGAAAGAATTTTCAATTTGCTAGTACTGGTGCCATGGCGATCGCGCGAGGATCACCATAATCGCGGCAAGGCCTATGGTGATCACAGTCCAAGTGACGGTGATCATGATATCTCTATACCTGAGGGGTCTATAAATAACGCTAAGAACCCTAAATGGGTAAAATAACTCAAAATTGAGTTGTGTGGGTGACTTAGGATCCTTATTATCATCTATTATCACAAATATCTTTGGATTCAATATAAGAATCCTTTAAATTCATGCTTGAATTTCTTAGTTTTGACCCAAAACCCCAAGTTCACTTAGGGATTGATTTTATTCAAAAGTTTGCTTGGTTTTCACCTATTTCTTTAGAGTTATGATTCCTTGATGATGTATGGACGTTGGGTTGACTCAAAAATGTGATTTTCATAAGTGAGAACCACTTGGGGCTTTTGGTGTTGCTTTTTGACCCAAAGCACAATAGTGCAGTATGGGTATCTTTATTCTTGTATTAATGAGTAGATTACTATTTTGATAGTGTGATAGCATTTTGGGGATTATTAAGTGAAGATGGATGTGTGGTGAATGATGTAAGGTTTGCGGTTTGGATTTGAGATAGGTTTCTACCTACTCCTATAGGCTTATACCTACTCTTCTTTGAAGATGATGTGTGTTATATATGGCATGTTAATGTGAATGTTAAGGTTGATTACGAGTAGAATAACTTAGTCTTTAGTTTGATGTTTTTGGATTAGATGAGGGTTTTGGACCCATAAGGTGGTATGTTAAGGACCTTTTTTGAATCTTATTACCTTCTTCCTAGATTAAAATAATTTTTATATGGATATGATGTGATATTAGGTTTGGGATGTGGTTTGGCATTAGAAGTATGGTTAGTATATTTGAACTTAGTTGGGTTATCCTAGTGATCTTGAAACTGTAATTTGGATAGAGTTGACATAAATGCCCCTATTTTTAGACGAAGTCCTTATCTTAGGATTGGTTATGGCTTACTTAACTTCTAGAAGTTGAACTAGATACCTTAGCCTATTTTGGGGTGTAAGTTGCCTAAATATGGAAATTAAGGATTAAAAGTGAGATCGTCCAGCCCACCTTAGGCCAAGACTTAAGTTAGCCTATGTGGACTTATTTACGAATGTTAGGAATAGTTGAGACTAGTAAATCTTAGTGTAAGGTTACTTGGTGGTTTGATGGATAGTAATGACTTCCCCGGATTATGATTAACGGCCTTAGAGATGATATTCCTCCTAGAAGTGTTGTTGGGCCTGTAGGTATGTACTTCCTCTTAGTTATGGTATTAGGCCCATAGATATAACTTTACTCATAGTCATGATATATGAACTATATATGTGAGATGCCTTATAGAGGTGAGGCTCATAGTTATGATTTATGGCCCAGTGATATGATATATCTCTAAGATGTGAGGTGCCTTACTTAATATATGCCTCCTAGATGTGAGACGAATAAAAATATGCTTTATAGCCTATAAATATGTTATTCCTCATAGTTAGGATATGACTTATGAATACAAGATGGCTTACTAGAATGAGTATTGAGATGAGTTGCAGATACGTATGTGGGCCCAAGGTCGTGATATTGATGTTGTAATGATTCTGGACATATGATTGGGACAAAGTCTGTGTTATGATTTGAGTTGGATATCCAAAAAGTAATTACCCTTGTAAATGAGTTGGTTGTAGTCTGTGAATGCATATATAGGTTGATATACATATCTCTGCGGTATGGGATATGACGCTTATGGCTTCATTAATTTGGATATTGGTGATGGCATGCATAGATTCGGTACATTCGTGATCATTATATCTTTAAATGATGAGATTCTAGTTAAACTATGATTGTATGGCTATCCTTCCTAAATAAGAGATTAAAACCCACTTCTCATCTTAAAAATAAATTTTTTACAATAATAACTGCCTAACTAAATGAATAATATTGACCTAGACAAATTCTGGTACATGACTTGATACTATTATTTACTATGGTTGTGGGATATTTTGACCCTTTTTACACTATATGATGATTTAGTCCCAAAGATCATTCTAGGCAATGAATTTATGAACTTACACTCTTTTTAGCCACGGCTAGAGTTTGTGCACCTATTATATAAATATATGCTTATTGATAATGTGATATTGATGAAGAACGATGAATTATGAAAATATAATCTACCTTGCTTCTCTTTTCATGATTATTTACTTTATCCCTCGTTGGGCTTGCAATTTACTTTAGACATTGTAGGGATTGCTCTCTATTATTGAAATTTAATTAGATATGATGATGATATGTTGATACCCGTTAAGGCCAGAGAATGTTATAATTATATGATGACACTTTGAAAGGCCAAGGATGTTATAATGATATGATGGTACCCGTCAAGGTCGGAGAATATTGTGATGATGATATTGATACATGAAAAGTCCAGAGGATATTATATTGACATGCCTATGTGCATGTCTACTGGTTCAATTCAGGCTAGCCCTATGTATGGCATTTATATATAAAAATAATATATATATATATATATACCAGGCAAGGTCGAAAGATGATTATGATGAGGATAATAATGATGATGATGATGATGATTATGGTGATGATAATGGTTATGGTATTCTTAATTTTGTTGCATTCATACTTGCATGCACATAACCTATACCAGTATGCTCCTATGTCTATCAGCTAGTATGGGGCGTCTGCGTAGATATAAAACACCCCATATTTTTGTCCTTGAGAATATCTTAACATGTGAGCTTATTACCCAAACTACGACTCTCTCTATGAGCCATAAGGTGTCATTACGAGTCGTAGGACCCTAATCATTGCCTGACCAGTGTATTTAGACAAGTTTCTATGTTGATCACGAATGGTACTCAAAGAGTCATTAAGACTTATTATGAGTCATAAATTATAAATTGTAGCCTTATCATTGTGAGTGTTAAGGATTTTGTCTTGAGTACAACTTAGACCCTACAAGTCATTAGTTAGAGTATGAGTCTTACGGTATAACTTGTAGTCAGACCAGTGTTGGTGCCTATGGATATTGTCCAGCCTATGACTAAATGCCATGAGTTGTAGAGTGACCCTAAGAGTCGTAAGGTCACCTATAGTGACTAGGTGCCTTTTTCAATATTTTAATTAAGGGCATTTTGGATATTTCCCTCTTTCACCCCAGAAGTAACCTTAGATGGACAATCCCTATGAACATGACCAATCTGACCACATTTAAAGCACTTATTCCTCCCTTCCTCACAAAAACCACAATGCATCTGAGCACAAAATCTACAAGGAGGATATGACGGAGCTAACTGAGCCCCACTAGTCTGCGACTGGGCTCCTGGTGCTCTAAACCCACTATCATCCTGAGAACGAAGGTCCCCCGACGGCTACAGATAAAGAGCACTAGCACTAAAGTAGGAACCAGAATTTCCCTACTTTCTCTTAGACCACTTCCCATCATCTCTACCACTCAGCTGCTAACCTCCACCCTGATTCGAATAGCGAAATTTCTTACTTTGCCTTTCTCTCATCCCCATTTGTTTCTTCTTTTCTTCCTCCACTTGTTGCATATACACCATAAGTCTAGAGATTTTGACATTCTTGTTCAACAAGCCTTTCTCTGCAAGATAAACTCATGGGATAACCTAGAGGTCAACTTTCTCATTCTAACCGATATGTTAGACACATATTCAGGAGCATAACATGATAGCTGATGAAAATTCAAGGCATACTCCTTTATGGACATCCTTCCTTGCTTAAAATTAATGAAATCTTTGGTCTTTACTTTTCTAATATCCTGAGGAAAGAAGCGATCAATAAAATCACTATAGAAATTATCTCACAAAGCGGACTCAGCAACATTCCCTTAAATTGGTCCCATTCCTCAAACCATTGGTATGCAACATCCTTCAACTGATAAGTTGTAAACTCTACACCCTTCACATTATTGGTATTGTTCACATGAAATATATTTTTCATCTTATTAATAAAGTTTTGAGGATATTCCTCAACTTTAGAGCAGTGAATACAGTAGGACTCAACCTCATAAATTTGCCAACCCTACTTGTCTCAGATGATGGAGAAACAAAAACAACACACTTAGTCTGGGAGGCCACCAACTGGGTAAGCAAATGAATTGATTAGTGAAACTCAACATTAGAAACATCATCTTGGGGTGCCTGGGGAGGGATTTGGGGAACCGGTGGAGCTTCCTCAGGGTAATCAGAAGCAGCGACCCTCAATCGGGTCTGAACTCCTAGAGTTGGATAAGCTCCGTCCACATTGTCCTTAGATGGAACAAAAGAGTTTATGAGAGCATTAGATCTTTTAGGAGGCATGATATGAAAAGAGAACACATAGGAATTAAAGAAAATTCAAGACCTTAGACTCTATGGCTTTAAATAGAACAACAAGAAAGGGAAACATTCCCAAATGCCTCGTAGCCTCCCCCTTATAAGCGTGGCGCGATAAACACCCATAAATTAGACTTTACTTGACATGGCTTAGTTGGACACCTAATGAAACCGAAAGTAGATTCTGATACTATATCTGTCACGATCCAAACCAAGGCCTGGACGTGATGGGAATCTCAAGTCCTACATGGACCGAATATCACCAGCTGCTCCTGCACCAAACAAAACACAACACACCCTAATGTCAGATAATTCTGAATAAATAATAAGATAGCATGCAACAATCTTAAGGAAATTCAAACAAGTCCATAACCATTGATCGACGCCCGGCCAAACAACCGACCAACACTGCCCAATAACCACAGTAGTCCAAACAAATCCTTCTAAATAAAGAACCAAATCTGAATATCAATAAAGCATCGGGACATGCCCTCGACTATAGCCAAAATAAGTCTAAATAGTCTGAGACATAAGAGAAAAAAACATGAAATGTTGATTTTTGATGTATGGAAACTCACCAATTTAATATCAACTAATGAACTGATCCCGAATCCTAATCACTGAGCAGGAGGAGTACAAGTATGGCCAATTCCTGTATCACATGGGGGTACAACATCCCAAGACAGCTAGCAAGGTGAATGTTAGCATGTAACTCGGTGATGAGGATTATATAATGACATGATCAACATTTCAAAAATCATTCAAAACCAATACGCATAATCAAATGCATAAACATATTTATATATATTACATACCAAGATAGGGAACAAGGCTTAACATGCAATTTAAAACTTTAGCCTCGATTGTGTAGCTCAACTATTATAATATGTACCTATGGGCAATATAGGCCCCAGCTCTCACCCCTGGTAAGGCCCCAATGTGTTTAGCTGCATGAACCAGAGAATAATCTCTTATATATGCACAGGGGACTCAAACCTCCGAATTCTATACTTAGGTGACTTAAGAACCCGATCATGTGATGATTTAAGAGGGACTTGAACCTCCCTAATCATGAAATAATAATGAATGGGCCTAAAACCTCCTTAGTCTCTTTGACCCTCACATCTGCAAGCTCGGTTTTCAGTATTAATTACTCGGACCTCCACTTTCCATGACTCAACTACACAACCCTTATTAGAGACCAATTAAAACAAGTATCACATATTCCTATTCATTGAACCATATTCCACATTAAGGCATACATTGGTGGTATCATCATACCAACTATACTTGCAAAGTAATAACAACATGCCAAAACAATTTTCATGAACTTGGGGAAAAACAACTTCTTTTATTCATTAATACAAGATGGGGGAACAGCGACAACCTTTGTTCATTAAATCAGACCATTGTACTTCAAATACCTTTTAATATCGTGTAATAGTTCAAAAGTAGTTTAATTTTACAAATTCCTACATTTCTCATTATTATAACCAATTTCACATTATTGGGTTGGGGTCATAACCACATCAAAAGTCACAAGTTTGGGAAAATTACAATTCCCTAGTTCATTCACCATACCCATCCATCCACTAGTTTAAAACCATAATTAAAGCATGAGAAACCATATGTAAGCCATGAGAAACATTGTTCAATTCATAAACATTCAAAATCCTCAACCCTTATTTCAAATCCAAAATAAACATCTCATGAACAAAACTTTAAACATACTTTTTACAAATTAACAATAAGGGATGAGTAACAAGCCTTAAACACCAAGAAATTTGGAAAGAAATCGACCCCTGAGCCCTTAGAAGACCAACTTGATAAAACCCTAGCTTGGCTTGCTTGAGATACTTTAGAGAGGATTTTAAAGTGTTTGAGAAGTTACTTGATTTGTTAATGAGTGCTAATGACACCCTAAAGGGTTTATAAGATGTGGGTTTTAATTTGGGTAAGACGGAAAATGTCCAAATGCCCTTAACTTAAAAACTGTAAAAGTGTTACCATTAAATATGTGTCAACCAGTGACTCGTAGCCATTCCTTATGAGTCATCACCTTGAGTCGCCAGTCTCTAAGAACCTCACCAACTGTGGACCCTATAACTCAATTGATACCACTCATAGTGGGACTCTATGACTCATAGGTTCCAATTGTAGTCAACACAGACCCAATTGGGTAAATACTGGACATCCTATGATTTGCACCTAATGACTCATAAGAAGTCCTTACGGTTCACAGTGAGCCACTCATACTCAGAGCTAAACTTAGCCATTTAATTTCTGATTTGGTTACGATTACATCCCAATGACTCATTATGAGTCTTTACAACTCGTACCTTAAAGTCATATCCAAGATAGAAACTCAAATACCACTCACTGAATACCTTACGACTAAGGTCACCTAACCCATCAATACACCCTACGACTCGTAAGGTGAGTCATCGCTAGGGGAGAACGCTTAGAACTCTAAAAATTTTCAAGGACCAAAAACCTAGGGTGTTACATAATCCCCCCCACCCTTAGAATCATTCATCCTTGAATGATAGGATAGGGCATTTACTAGCATGATTTGACTTCACATACCTCTACTCTTACCTTTAACAAAGGCAGAAAAAAAAGATACCAAGGAAATTATCATGTTTTTAATATAGTCAGAAAAGAAAGATGTTAAGGAATACATATACCTTAAGCTCGATTATCTAGAGTGAGAAATAAGAATGGATACTTGGACTTTATGTCCTCTTCGAATTCGCACATAGTTTCCTCCATATTTTGGTTCCTTCAACGAACCTTTACCGAAGCCACATCCTTGGTCCGCAACCGACGAACTTGTCGATCTAAAATCTCCACTAGGAATTTCTCATAGGATAAGGAATCTGAAATACCCACCACTTCCAAGGGAATAACCATTGATGATCACCCACATACTTCCTTAACATCGATAATGAAACACCAAATGAATAGAGATCAAATTAGAGGGCAACTCTAATTCATTTGCAACCTTAACAACCCTCTTCAAAACCAAGTATAGATTGACATAATGGGGACTGAGCTTCCCCTTCTTATTGAAATGCATCACTCCATTAATGGGAAACACCTTTAAGAACATCCAATCACCAACACATAACTCCAACTCCCTTAGCCTTGCATCTTTTTATGACTTTTGGCGACTTTTGGCGGGTTTAAGTCTATCCTAAACCACCTTCACCTTTTCTATGGATTGGTGAACAAAATTAGGACGAAACAACTTATTTTCACCAACCTCAAACTATCTAATAGGAGATCTACACCTCCTACTATATAAAGCCTCAAATGGAGCCATACCAATGCTAGAGTGATAACTATTGTTGTAGGCAAATTTAATGAAAGGTAGGTGGTCAACCCATCTACTACCAAAATCAAACATATAAGATCGAAACATATCTTCCATGACTTGAATTATCCTTTTTGCTTGCCTATCCATCTGTGTATAGAAAGCAGTACTAAGGATCACCTTAGTCCCCAAAACTCACTGGAACAACCTCTAAAAGTTAAATCAGAACTGAGAACCTCGATCAGATATAATGGAAACTAGAGTACCATGCAACTTCACGATCTCCTCAATGAACAACTTGGCATAACCCTCGAAAGAGAAATTAGTCCTAACTAGTAAGAAGTGAGTAGACATAGTTATCCTATCCATGATAACCCAAATTAAATCAAATTATTGGCAAGACCATGGAAGATCGATGATAATATCCATATTAATTATCTCCCATTTCCACACTGGTAGTTAAATCTCCTGAGTCAACCCCACAGGCCTTAAGTGCTCTACCTTCACTTGCTAAACACCATGCACTTAGCCACAAAACTAGCCAATCCGACTTCATATTGTTCCACCCATAAATTTCCTTAAAATCATGATATATCTTCATTGAACCAAGATAAATAGTATAACAGACTAATGAACTTTGACCAAAATTCTTTCTCACAACCCATCAACCTCAAGAACATATACAATACCTCAAAACTTTAAGATACCATCGTCGTCGATCTCAAAAAACCATCAGCTTCTATGTACCTACATCATTCTTGATTTACACCAAGATAGGATAAAATATTTGATTCTCCTTCACTTCAGTACCAAGAAATGACTTTTCCACCAATGAAAAATCACACCACCATCTTAGAAATCTAAGAGACGAACTCCAAGATTAACTAAATAGTGAATATCCTTCACCAAATCCCGTTTCTACTCGTCCACATAAGACAAGATTCCCATGGACAACCTGCTAAGAGCATCAACAAGTATGTTAGCTTTACCTGGATAATAGTGGAAACTCATGTCATAGTCCTTTAGCAACTCAAGCCACCTCCTTTTCCTGAGATTCAATTTTTTCTGGGTGAACACATATTGCAAGCTTTTATGATTTGAATAAATATCAACATGGCCCTCAAACAAATCAAGCCGACAGTTCTTTAATACAAAAACTATAGCTAAAAATTCTAAGTCATAGGTAAGATAATTCCTCTCATAAACTTTCAACTGCCTAGAGGTATAAGCAACTGCCTTTCCATGCTATGTCAACACACAACCCAATCCTACCCGAGATGAATCGCAATAGACCATTAAAATATCGGTACTTTAAGGTAAAGTCAATATTAGAGCCAAAGTCAACTAATCCTTTAGCTCTCAAAAATACCTTCGCAAGTATCTGACCACGAGAATGTCAGTTTTTTCTGAGTCAACCTAGTCAATAGGGCAGTGATAGAAGAGAAAATTTCCACAAACCTTCTATAATAATCGGCTAAACCCAATAAGGTTTGAATATAGGATAGATTCATGGTTCTAGGCCACTTCTTAACCACCATAATATTTTGTGGATCCACCATGATCCCTTCAGTAGAAACAAAATGACCCAAATAAGTCACATTATTCAACCAAAACTCATACTTAGAAAACTTTGCATAGAAGCATTCATCCTTTAGGGTCTTCAACATAAGGCAGAGATGATTGGCATAATCTGCCTCACTATTAGAATACACCAAAATATCATCAATAAAGACAATCATAAACATATATAAGAATTGATAAAAATCCAATTCATAAGATCCATAAATGCTTCTAGGGCATTGGTCAAGTCAAAAGACATCACCAAAAACTCAAAGTGACCATATCACATTCGAAAGGAAGTCTTAGGGATATCCACCTCCCTTATCTTTAACTCATGGTACCCAAACTAAAGATCAATTTTAGAAAAAAAATGTAGCACCCTGAAGCTAATCAAAAAGATCATTAATCCTCAGAAGTGGATACTTATTATTCAAGGTTAGTTTATTCAATTTGTAGTAATCAATACACATTCAAAGAGAACCATTCTTTTTATGCACGAAGAGAAGTAGAGTACCCCATGGAGACATACTAGGGCAGATAAAACCCTTGTCAAGAAGATCTTTCAACCTCTCCCTAATTTCTTTCACCTCAGTTGGACCCATCCTATAAGGAGTATAGAAATGGGATGAGGGTCAGAAAGAAGATTAATCTCAAAATCACTTTCTCTATCGGGAGGTTCACTAAGAAGATCATCAGGAAACACCTCAAGAAATTCATAGACCTTATGGACAGTCAACAAACAAGGACCTTCAGATCTAGAATCCTTAACATGCACAAAGTGATTGAGGCATCCTTTGGAAACCAATTTTCGGGATCTAAGATTCGAGATGAAATTTTCCTTAGGCACTAGGGAGCTACCTTCCTATTTAATTATTGACTCATTTGGGAATTGGAAACTGACCCTTTGGGTCTGATAATCAAGAAAAGTATAGAACGAATGCAACCAATCCATCCCAAAAATCATATCAAATCCTAACATGTTTCACTCTATCAGATCCACTAAAGTCTCTTTACCATAAACTGATATCATACAACCACTATAGACCTTTCTATCCATAATGGAGTTATGCACAAGAATGGAAATAGAAAAAGGATCCAGAGTACACCCAAGATCAAAGTAAAAATGAATAGCCATAAAAGGGGTCACATAAGAGAGAGTAGACCCTGGATTAAGTAGATAATATACATCACAAAAAAAGAGTTTAAGTACACCAGTAATAATATCGGGGGATGCGTCAGAATCCTGGTGAGTGGAAAAAGCATACAAATGATTTCGACCAGTGGTAGAGCCAAAAGTAGAAGTAGCACTTTTTGGTGCAGGAGCGGATGAAGCAGCAACAGGAATCTTATTCACCCCAGAAGCAACCTTAGATGAAAAATCCCTCTGCAGATAACCAGTCTGACTATATTTAAAGCACTTATTCCTCTCTTCCTCACAAAAACCATGATGTATCTAACCACAAAATCTACAAGGAGGATATAACGGAGATGACTGAGCCCCACTAGCCTGTGACTAGGCTTCTAGTGCTCTAAACCTACTATCACTAGCCATAGAGTAGGAACTAGGATTTCCCTACTTCTTTTAGACCACTTCCCACCATCTCTACCACTCTACTACTGACCTCTACCAAGATTCGAATAGAGAGTGCCTTTCACTTATCTCTATTTACTTCTTTTTTTTCTTTCTCCACTTGTTGTATATACACCATAAGTATAGATATACCTATATCCTTGTTCAACAAGGCAACCTTGTTATCTAAGATAAACTTATAGGACAATCCATAAGTAAACTTCCACATTCTAGACCTCATATTACATACCAATTTAGGAGGAAAACATGACTGCTGATGAAACTTCAAGTAAAATTCATGAACTCCTCAACCTTCCCTTCCCTCAAATCCTGAGGAAATAAGCGATGAAAAAAGCACTAGAGAAATCATACCATAAAGTGGACTCAACATCATCTCCCCTGGAATGGTCCCACTTCTCAAATTATTAGTATGTAACATCCTTTAACTGATAAGCTGTAAACTCTACACCCTCTACATTAGTAGCATGCATCATACATGATATCTTTTCTATCTCATAAATAAAGTTTTAAGGATCTTCCATAACTTTAGATCTAGTGAAAATAGGAGGAATCAACCTCATAAATTATGCCACCCGAGTAGACTCAGATAATGGAGCAACAAAAGTAATATAATTAGTCTAGAAGTCCACTAATTAGGTAAGTAAATAAATTAACCTATGAAACTGAGCATTAGACACATCAACTTGAGGTACTTGGGAAGGGTTAGGGGAATCGGTAGAGCTCCCTCAAGAAAAATCTAAGGTAGCGACCCTTGATCGAGTCTGAACTCTTGGTGTTCGACAAGCTCCATCAATATTTTCCTCAGACAGGATTGAAGTGTTTCCACAAGTATCAGATCTATTGGGAGGCATTATCTAAAAATTAAATAAATGTTAATTAGAGAAAATTCAAGACCTTAGACTCTATGGCTTGAATTAGAACAACAGGAAAGGGAAACATCCCTAAATGTCTCGTATCCTCTCCTTTATAAGTGTGGCATACTACATACCTATACATGAGACTGTGCTTGACACAACTTTATTGGACATCCAGTGACACCAAACCTAGGGTTTGATACCATCTCTATCACGACCCAAACTTGGGCCTAACCATGACATGGATCTCAAGTCCTGCATGGACCGAAGATCACAGATGTATATAACCAAACCAAACACAACAAACCCTAATGTTGGATGAATTCCAAACATATAACAAGATAGCATACAATAATCTTAAAAAAATTCAAACAAGTACATAACCACCGATCACCGACTGGCCAAAAAATTGATCGACACCACCCAATAGCCACGGTATTCCAAATAAAGCCTTCTAAATAATAAACCAAAATTAAATATCAATAAAGTGTCAAGATATGCCCCCTGACTATAGACAACAAAAGTCTAAATAGTCTGAGACATAAAACACCAAAACATAAAATGTAGACTTCCAATGTATGAAAGCTCACCACTTTAATGCCAACTCTTGGGTTGATCCTAAATCCTAATCACTAAGTAGAGGGAGTACAAGTATGGCCAATTCCTGTATTATAGGGGGTACAAAATCTAGAGATGGATAGCGGGGTGAACTCTACCATGTAACTTGGGGATAAGAATAACATAATGACATAATCAATATTTCAAATCATTCAAAACCAATATACATAATCAAATACATAAACATATTTATATATAGTACATGAATGGATAGGGAACAAGGCTTAACAGACACTTTAAAACTTTAGCCTAGATTATATAGCTCAACTATTATAACAAGTACCCACGGGCTATACAGGCCCCAGATCTCACCCCTTGATTGGGCCCCAGTACGTGTAGCTGTACGAACTAGAAAATAATCTCATATATATACACAGGGGACTAAAACCTCCCAATTCTATACTAAGGTAACTTAATCACTAGATCATGTGATGATTGATGGGGGACTCAAACCTCCCTCATCATGAAATAATAATGAAGGGGACTCAAACCTCCCTGGTTACTTTGACCCTTGCGTCGGCAAATACGATTTCCAACATCGATCACTTGAACCTCCACTTTCTACGACTCAGCTACACGACCCTTATTAGAGCCTAATTAAAATAATTATTACACATTCCCATTCATTAAACCATATTCCATATTAAGGTATACATTGTTGGTATCATCATACCAATTACACTTGAAAAGTAATAACAACATGCCAAAATAATTTTCATTAACTTGGGGAAAAATAACTCCCTTTATTCAATACACCCTTTGTTCATTAAATCAAACCACTATGTTTAAAATATCTTTTAATATCATGCAATAGTTCAAGACTAGTTAAATTTTACAATTTCTCATAGTTCTCATAATTATAACCAATTTCACATTATGGGGTTTGGTTCATAAACACTTCAAAAGTCATATGTTTGGAAAAATCACAATTCCCTTGTTCATTCCCCATTCCATGCACCCACAATTTCAAACTATAATTAATCATGAGAAATTATATATAAACCATGAGAAATATTATTCAATTTATAAATATTCAAAATCCTCAACCCTTGTTTCAAAACCTGTATAAATATCTCATGAGCAATACTTTAAACAAATTCTTTTAACTAATTAACAATGAGGGAAGAATAACATTCGATAAACACCAAGAAATTTTGAGAGAAATTGACCCTTGAGCCCTTCGATGACCAACTTAATAAAACCCTGTCTTGACTTGCTTAAGGGAATTTAGAGAGAATTTTGGAGTGCTTGAGAAGTTACTTGATTGGTTTTTAAGTGGTAATGACACACTAAAGGGGTTATAAGACGTGGGTTTTAATATGGGTAAGATGGTAAATATCCAGAATGCCTTTAACTTAAAAGCTATAAAATTGCTGTCATTAACTATGGGTGAACCAGTGACTCGTAGCCACTCTTTATGACTCATCACCATGAGTCATAACCAAAATAGACTAAAGGAACCTCACCCACAATAGACCCTACAACTCAACTTATACCACTCGTAATAGGACTCTATAACTCATATGGTCCATTCATAGTAAATGTAGAATCCAATTAGGTAAACACTGGACATCCTACGATTTGCACCCAATAACTCGTATCTAGTCCTTAGAGCTTATAGTGACCCACTCATACTCAGAGTAGAATTTATCCATTTAATTTCTAATTTGGTTAAGATTCTATCCCAATGACTCATCATGGGTCTTTACGACTTGTACCCTCAAGTTATACCCAAGATAGAAACTCAAATACTAATTACTAGAAACCTTATGACTAAGGTCACCTGACCCATCAAGACACCCTATGACTCATCAAGTAAGTCACTGTCGAGGCAGAAAGCTTAGAACTCAGAAAATTTTCATGTACCAAAAACTTAAGGAATTATATCATGGGTATTCGGTATACTTGAGATATCCGTAACGGCTAGGCCCTGGTTTAGATTGTAAGAAAGTTGGTATCTGGTCCTAGGTTTGATGTCATTGGGTTCCTACAAAGTTGTGTCAAGTAGAGTCTCTTTTATGAGTGTGTAGCATGCCACACTTATAAGGAAGAGGCTATAAGGCATTTAATAATATCTTCCTTTCTTGTGTTCTATTTTGGGATTATAGAGTCTAAGGTCTTGAAAACTCTCTGACTTCTAATTAATCTCCTTTCAGATCATGCTTCCTCAATGATCTGATGCTTGTTGGGACTCTTTTTTCCCGCTTAAGGACAATATAGATGGAACTCATCCCACTTATGGGGTACAGACCCATTCTAGGGTCTCTTTTCTGAATTCCCTTATGGAGTGCCACCATTCCCTACTTATTTTTCTCAAGTAGGTGGTGTTTATGCACAGTCGCCTCATAAAGATATTTCTAATGTAGAGTTTTGCTATTTTATTCATCTATTAACCAAGATAATGGCCTCACTATCATGCCAGTCTAGTCTTTTTAGTGAAAGAATGAGTCATGCAAAGGTAAGGGATGGGTATAGTAAGAAGTTTAGACATTCAGAGTAGGGGGGTCAGAGAGATAGTGGTAGAGATGGTAAGTAGTGGCCTAAGAAAAGGAATTGGGGAGTTCCTATGTGACTTTTAGTGCTTTTTACCCTAGGTCTTCTACTTATTATCACTCTCAGGTCAACATGATTTTGAGGCACAGGGAGCCCAATTTCAAGCTAGCGAAGTTCAGTCAGCCCTATCCTATCTTTCTTGTTGGTTCACTACTTAGTTATATCATGGACAGTGACATAAGGGGAGGAATTATTATTATAGGTGTGGTCAACTTGGTCACATGCAGTAGGAGTGTCCTTTAATGCCGCTTTTGGGGCCAATAAAATTCTGGTTATTACTTCTTCCATTTTTTCAACAAAGGGTGCTACCCCTGGTACCGGCACTAGAAAGAGTCATCTTTATGCTCTTGTAAAAAGTCAATACTATGAGGCCTCTCCTGAGGTTATTACTAGTATGCTAAGACTTTACTCTCTTGATGTGTGTTACCTGCTTGATCTGGGGTCTACTTTTTTATATGACCCCTTATGTGGCTATTTATTTTTGTTTTGGTCCTGAGCGTATTCCTGATTCCTTTTCTATGTCTACCCCGGTGGGTGACTCTATTATAAATAGGAGAGTCTATATGGGTTGTGTTGTATCTAACTGTGGTTGAGAGACATTGGTGGAATTCAAAGGGTCAATTTCCAATTCTCGAGTAAACTTGTGATTAAGTGGGAGGGGAGTTCCCTAGTTCCTATGTGAAGGTTTATTTCTTATCTAAGAGCCTGGAAATTGATTTCCAAGGGGTGTCTGTGTAATCTGGTTTGGTTTTAAGATTCTAATTCTGAGGGACCTTCTTTTTAATCTATCCCTGTAGTCGATGAGTTTCCCAATGCATTTTATGATGATATCTCTGGTATTCCTCCCGATAGGGAAATTATTTTTAGGATGAATTTTCCTTCGGATACCCATCCTATCTCTATCCCTTCCTACAAAATGGCTTTAGATGGGTTGAAAGAACTTAAGAAACATGTGAAGGACCTTCTTGATAAAGGTTTTATCTTTTCTAATGTTTCTCCGTGAGGTGCTCCAATTCTCTTAGTGTGTAAGAAAGGTGGTTCCCTTTGGATATGTTATGTATAGATTATCGGCAGTCGAATAAGGAATTTAAGGTGACCTTTTAATCGGGTGGACTAGTATATTATGCAGGGTACTTTGTTAGTGGTGCATGATTTTTTCTAGACCCTAAGTTTGAACTTTAGATATTGATTGGTGGGAAGAAATGTTAGCTAGGGCTAGCGATGCGAGAATTTTGGGAGTAAATTGGTAGGCTTGATGGGATGTGTGAAAAAGGTTAGGTTGATAACTTAGGAAATATTAGTGGATAATTATGTTGTATACCAAAAGTTTAGTGTTAGAGCGATTGATTAGGGTTAAGTTATTTGGTAAATAAGATCATTACGTTTATAAGAATATATTGGAACCCAAGGTAGTATCTCGTCAGATGAGGCTTTAAGTATGTAAGTTCCCGGTATACCTAGTTCATGTACACACTGATACCCCATGGTGTGAATTATTGTACTTATAGGTTCAGTAAGAGAGTATGTTCGCAAGGATATGTTGGTGAACTAAGGCTGATCTGGAAGTTTCTCATGATGGTGAGTTTCAGGAAAGAGTCATGGTAAATCTACTCATATTATAGAGATTCCCTCTTGTTTGGGTTAAGACGGCATTCTATTAATGTCGTACATATTCTATAGTACCTATGCCTAAGGTCCTCATTCTCTATGCCACGTATGTCCATGCTCTAAAACCTGACCTAGAAGCAATAACAATTCTCATACATGCAAGCTTCAAAATATCCAAGCTCTATATTATGACACTTATGAACCAATAAACTCATGTCTTACTTTATGCTTGGATTCAAGGAACTTTTGGCCTTTACTTAGCCCAAAGTGATGTTTTACATGCAAGATCGCAACCATTCTCAGTCCTTAGAAGGAGAGGTAGTAGTTTCAAGTGGTAGTCCTTGTTTTATTTCTTGAATATATTAAGTCTCATCTTCATGTTATATGATCCATAATATCTGCACTAGTGTTTTTCACTATGCCAGTCTAAAGAACTCATGCTATGTTATGCTTATGCCAGAACAACCCTCTATTTATGATCTAGGTGGTTGCGATAAAGTATTTCATGCCCATTTTACCATGTATCATTTCACGGGTATCACTCGAAGTAGTATGCCTAGTAGGACACATGATTGAGAAGTAAACCTCCCATCCTTGATGTTTGTACTCTAGTTCCGTAGTGACCCTCCTTTTGGTAGTATGGTAGTGACTCTAGAAGTGTAGTAACACTATAGATAAGGGAGTGGATGTTCTTGATGTGAAAATTTTGGGGCTTATTTCTCAAGCTAGGGCTATAGATGAAGATGGAAAAGTAAGATAAACTCTTTCTAAGTGCAATAGTTAAGCAGGGGAGATGTGGTGAAACTAACACTACCCAAACCAGGGCCTAGTTGTGTCGGGTATCCCAAGTCCAACCAGGATCGGAGACCACCCACAAAACCCAGTCGAGACCACCCTACTCCCTATGTCGGAAGAATTTCAAGCATATAACAAGATAAAGCAATAATATTCTAAGGACAATAAGGCAAGTCTATAATCATAACCAAACAACCATAACCAAATATCCAACCAATCCCAACACCAATGCTAATAACAACACCAATGCTAACACAAATACCGATACCACTCATGCTGATAGTAGTCCGACAAAGCCTCTAACAAAAATCAAAGAACAACCGATCAGGACATGCCCCTGACCATAGTCAAAACAAAAACTAAGGAAATAACGATAATGAAAAGAGGTCAATAGCAATGAAATGGAGCCTTACGGAGTATGAAAGCTCACCACTTCAATCTGACTCAAAGCTATTCCTGAATCCAAGTCGCTAAGCAGGAGGAATGGTAGTATAGCCAGTTCCTGCATCGCGTGGGGATACAACAACAAAAGATAATTAGCAGGGTAAACGCTAGCATGTAACTCGAGGATAAAGATAAAATAATGCCACCATTCAAAACTAAATCAAATAATCATATACAACCACATATATACAGATATATCGTATTGTGATAGGGAACAAGGTTTAGCATGCATTTAAATCCTTAACTTGGGTTGTGTAGCTTGGCCGTCCTAAAACCACCTATAGGTTATATGGGTTCAGCTCCCCCTACTGAAAAGGCCCCAGTGCGTGTTAGTCGCATGACCAGAGAAAAAAACCTGAGATGACTAGTACATCTCCTAAAATATAAAGTGTGACATCTTGTACATGATCACCAATACCACCCTCACATCGACAAATGTGAGTTTCCAGTGTCGGTCCCCTTGGGACCACCACCATCCATGAATCATTCTCATTAACAATTTCAAAAACAGGTTGAGGGCATGTCATTATTAAAACCAAAATCATCCAATTTGGGGCTCAACCATGAACCCTTAAGTAAATCACCATTCCCGTGCACCCACATATGGAAAACCATATTTAAAATATGAAAAACCATAATTAAACCATGAGAAACATTAATTAACCATGAATATCCAAAACCCCCAACCTTTACTTTAAAACCATAACAACACCATGAAAACCATACATTAAAACACATGCCTTTAGTAAAATAACAATGAGGGAAGAGTCACATGCCTTAGAAACCAAGAAGCACGAAGAGAAACCACACTTGAAAGCCTTAATTTATTATCTTGCTGAAATCCTAGTTTTTTTATTAAAAAGGATATTTAGAGAGAATTTAAGAGGATTGTATTGGGAATAGTGTATTAATAAAGTCCCAAAAGGTGTTTTAACTCTTGGCCTCAAAGGGTGTTAAAGAGAAAAATGTCCAGAATGCCCCCAATTTAAAACTATAAAAATATCGCAGGTGGTTACTATTCAACCCCTGTGACTCGTGACCACAAATACGACTCATACCCTCGAGTAATCACCAAGACAATGAGTTAGATCTCGATACACTATCCACCATACAACCCCATGGCTGAACTCATTACCAGACCATACGGCTCTTATGGTCTAGTCGTATCCCAGATAGAACCCAAAAGGATTGGACACTGGACAATATGCGACTCAACCTTAACATTTGTAACCTATCCTCACGTTTTTAGTTAGCCTCTCTAACTCATAGCCACTATGTTATTGAGAAAGGTTTGACCAAATGACCCATCACCACCCTTAATGACTCGTACCACCAAACTATAACCAAGACCAAAACCTGCCCACCATTGACTGGTCACTTAACTACTAGGATCATTTGACCCATACCCATACCATACGACTCACATAGTGAGTAATTACTAGGACAGTGAGCTCAAAGCTTAGGAAATTTCGAAGGGCCAGAACCCAGGGTGTTTCAGTTCTCACCCAATTGGATCATTCATCCTCAAATAATGGGACAAAGCAGTGACTAGTACAATTAAATCCCGAAACATTTATACGCTTACCTTTAAGATATTAAAATGATTACCAAGGATTTAACAATCCACTATTACCTTTAAGATATAAAATAAAGATTTAAGATCAACACATACCTTAAGCATGATTTTTTGAAATGGGAAATAGCAATGAATACTTGGACTTCATGTCCTATTTGGCTTCCCATGTAGCTTCTTTCACTTTGTGGTTCCTCCATACCTTTACCAAAGCTACATCCTTGGTCCACAATCGATGAACTTGCCAACCCAAAATCTCCATAGGGACATCTCCATAAGATAGGGAATCCGAAATACCAATATCCTTGATAGGCATAATCTGTGATGAATCTCCCACACATGTCCTTAACATAGAAACATGGAACACCAGGTGATTGGATCTTAAACTAGAAGGCAACTCCAACTCATACGCAATATTGCCAACCTTTTTTAAGACTAAGTATGAACCAATCTACCGAGGAGTAAACCTCCCCTTCTTCCTAAACTACATTACTCCCTTCATGAGACACCTTTAAGAATACCCTATATCCAACCTCAAACTCTAAATCACTATGTCTCATATCCACATAGAAATTTTGGTGACTTTAGGCATCTTAAAGCCTATCCTGAATTACCCTTACCTTTTTTATTACAAGGTTAACTAAATCCGAATAAAATATTTTTGTCTCACCAACCTTGAACCACCCAATAGAAGAACTACACCTCCTACCATACAAGGCCTCAAACAAAGTTATCCCAATGCTATAGTGATAGCTTTTATTATATGTAAACTCTATAAGAGGCAAATTCTCAACCAAACTACCACCATAGTAAGTCAAGAAAGCTCTAAACATATCTTTCAATGTCTAAATAGTCCTTTCTACTTTCCTATCTGACTGTGGGTGAAAAGCCATACTAAGACTCACCTTTCTCCCTAAACCTTTCTGAAATGACTACCAAAATTAGGAAGAAAACTACATACCACGATCTAAGATGATAGATATAGGAACCCCATGCAACTTCACAATCTCATGGAGGTATAACCTCAAATAATTCTCTGCCGAAAAGTTTGTCCTCACTGATAAGAAATTAGGAGACTTCATTATCCTATCCATGATGACCCAAACCAAATTAAAGTGATTCGATACCGAGGAAGATTGGTAACAAAATCCATGTTGATCACTTCCCACTTTTATACATGCAACTTAATCTCTTAATACAATCTTCTAGACTCATGTACTCAAATTTCACTTATTGGCACACTATGCACTTAGACATAAAACTAGCCACATCCCACTTCATATTATTCCACCAATATATCTCCTTTATGTCATGATACATTTTGTTGAACTAGGATGAATAAAATAGTATGACTCATATACCTCAGCCAAGATCCTCTATCATAATCCATCTATGTTGGGAATACATAATTTTTTTAGTACCGCAAGGTATCATGCCTCTAACCTTAGAAGCCATTATTTTTTGCCTACCTATATCACTGTTGATACTCATCAAGATAGGAATTAACACTTTCTTCTCATTTACCTCAGAACCAAGGATGACTTCACCACCTTCTGAATGAACACACCACCATCCTCGGTGTCCAAAAGGCAAAATCCAAGATTAGACAAATAGTGAATGTCTTTCACCATCTCTCACTTCCCTTCATCCACATAAGCTAAAATTCCCATGGATAACCTGCTAAGAGAATTAACAACTAAATTAGCTTTACCTGGATGGTAGTGAAGGCTCATGTCATAATCCTTGAGCATCTCAATCCATATTCTTAGCCTGAGGTTAAGCTTTTTCTGAGTAAACACATATTGCAGGCTATTATGATTTAAAAATATATCCAGATGCACTCTATACAGATAGTAACACCAGATTTTAAATGCAAACACCAAAGCCAATAGCTCTAAGTCATGATTTGAATTATTTTTCTCATGCACCTTCAATTATCTAGAGCCATAAGCTTTCACCTTTCTATGTTGCATCAAGATGAAACCAAGTCCCATTGATGAGTGGTAATCCTACCACTTATTCGCACATAATATTTGTATACATTACCTTATTTTGAATAAATAAATAAGACATAATTATGATTAAATACATTAAAATCTTCTTTTTACTAGCATAGAGTTAAGGGCATATAAAGATGTGGATTGGAGCTTAAACTAATCAAGAAGGGATCAAGAAAGTATAGATGAAGACCTAAAGTAGAAGGGCCTCAGTTACCACAGTCGCAGTTTACTGACTACGATCACGACAGTCAGGCAGAGTCAATCAACTATAGTCATATAAGCCAACTGCAGTCGCAGCTAAGCTGGTGTAATCGCATCTTAGTAGAATACAACAGCTTAAGGGTAAAGCTGGAAATGCTCATGGCTGATCCCAATTATGACAAAAAGACTCAAACCCAAGCATCATGTATCATAATTCCATCTTCCCCAATTTTTAGGTTTAGCTTTTGAGTTCATAGCCTCTATTTTTTTAGAAGAAAATATTGTATAATGCTTGGGTGAAGAATACATTGGAGACTTTCTAAGTGGAATATTAGATCACATCCATTGTTGATTTATGGGAGCAGCAAGTTAGAAGTAACATTCACTCAAGTTTTAATAAATCAGTTCAATGAAGATTATAGGTATATCTATGCTTATTTATCTTATGAGTAGCTAGATCTCCCTCCTAGGGTTATGTGTAAATAGGGGTTAAAGTGTGTGTCGGTTGTTATTGATTATATTTTATTTAGTAGTTCATGTTTATGGGTTTTATTATTTCTATGCTAACTTGGCTGGGGTTTGATGGGTGAAAGCCACAAATTCCCATATGGGTATGATGAATGAAAGCTCCATGATCTAGAAAACCCAAAGCCATCTTCGAAAAAAGGGGTTTAGGTTAAGTTTAGAAATCTATATCATTCTTAAAAGAGAGATATGGAGACCAAAGAAATAATAGACAGTTGTATGTGTAGTTTACTAAATTTTTACTATTATAGACATAAGGGTGAAATAGGTATCGTCCGAGAAATTAGGATTCCTAGATTGAGGTTGTGGTTGTAAATTGTTGAACATACCTATTAGGTATTTGAAAGAATCAATGGATAAAAGTTTGGTATTTTGTTGAAAGACTAGCATCAAAATCTATAACCAAACCTACCCATATTTGGCATACTAAATTGATGTTGATTGATAACACCCACACACTACTTCCTTACTAATGAATAATCCTAAGATTCGTGCATAATTGTTAAGACTCTAATTATTCGTAACCCCAAATTTATATTAGAAAAAACCAAAAAAAAAATTAGTGTAGATATCTATCTCCCCCACTTTTATATTCTTGCAACATTGGTTTGAATTTGAGTTGTATCTATTATTTTGAATTAACTTGATAGCCACTCACATTATTCCTCATGGATTTGGCCCCGACTCCAAAGTTGAGTAAATATATTGACGATTACCACCTTGCACTTAATTGACGTGTAAGTTAAGCATTATCAAAAAATGGTATCGTTGTTGGGGAATAATTTGGCATTATCAATCTTGAATATATTTGTTTGTGAATTTTCTTCATAGGTGGATTTAATTTTATTTTTATTTTTATTTTTCTCCATGCCATCTTTCGACAAGTACGATGTTGGTAGTTGGGATTCCTATCATGACGACCTATGTCCAATTTATAAAGGACCACACTTTAGGAGAGACTCTAACTATGCTTCCCAGAGAGTGATGGACCCACCAACTCAATCCTATAGGGAGTATAGGTGCTCGTTATGTAGTGGTCGAGATAGACACTAGGATGATTGTCCAAATACCCTCTCCCCCAGTTATACTAACTGAATTTCTATTTATTGTTATAAGATTGATAGTTATTATGATGAGAAGAAGAAGGAGCAACAGATCGAACCCATTATTCTTGGAGCAATACCTCAAACAATTTTGGATCGGGTAACTATAATCGTGGAGAATGTGCAAGACTTACATCAATCCGTTGGGGTGTTTGAAATTGAAAATGTCAAGGAAAAGGAATTGTGAAAGAACATAATTCTTACAAACCTCACAACCTTTCCCATTTCCCAAGAGGAGGTTCATCAAGAAAAGAAACCAAGCTACAATGATGAGCTTGGTAGCAAAGACTCCTCGGTAAATTCCAAATAAACTAAGTCATATGAGGAAGAAGAAGACATAATAAAATAAATGGTACTAGATTCAAAATATCAATGCAAACCTCTTATGATAACTCGACTTTATTTCGGGTTGAAAATACTTTGAAGCAGGAAATTTTGAAATTACAATTTGGACCTCATTCAACCCACTTTTCAATATTTTGCCTAGAGGATGTGATAAGAATTCATCAATCAAGACAACTAATGGACTGTAGGGAGAAGGAGTATGATTCCTGTATCTTAGAATTTGCAATTTTGAAGTAGCATATGAAACCCCATCCATCAATGGCTAAAAAACTCAACCCCCGACGTGAAACTAGTGGCCTATTGATGTTCTCACTTTTGCACAAGGAGCAAATTTGGAAGTTCAACATGAAGTTGGGTAAAAGGTTAAAGTCTTCAAAATGGTAAGATTGAAGTTTGCTCGTCAAGTCCTCACATCTTCCAAGTTTCATCTTGGGAGATTTGAATTTTCTATCCCTCTACCGCTCATTGCATATTGAATGAAAGTTAGAATAAAGATACAAATTCTCTAAGTGGAAAAATAAAAATAAGTAATAGAGGTGTCTTGCTATGACATTAAACTAAGCGCTCGATGGGAGGCAACCCATCACGCCATGAAAAGTGGCACATATCCTTTAGATTTATGCATGTTAGAGTAGATTTCATTTTTTTTGTTTTTTTCCAAGCATAATCCATGAAATGTGGTGCTAAGAGAAATTTTTATTGACTTTGAAAAATGAATGTGTGAAATTGGCATAGTGGAATGAATAAGAAGTGTAGGAAACCTGATTGTCTAGTGTCAGTTACTGTGACTGCGGTCCGTGCCACCACAATCGTGGAGGTCACATTTTTACGATCACGTAACAAGGACCGCAATCGTTGTGTACTCAAATTAAAAAAACTATTCAAATGCCATTTTCCCATGCGCCTTATTTTTATATTTTCTCAAATTTTCTCTAAAATTTGTGGCTTTGCATTGCATATCAAAGTGTCATTTCATTATAATAGCATCATCTAACTTTTTAAGTTGCCTCAACTTCCTTGATTTTGACATGATTGCATTCTTAGAACTCGTAGTATAGAGAGTTGTCTGAAATAGTGCTTTCATCGTTAAATACATGCTTAGTAGTGATTATTATTGTGGTTATCTATTGTAGTTGGTGTACATGCTAATGCGGAAGTCTTGAGTACCCAAACTTAATCTTTAAATGGTCGAAGTGATCGTGTACACCATGTGTTCGATTTAATGCCCCATAGAGTTTAATTTGAATTCTTTCAAAGTTTGGGGGCTATAATCACAAGTTCTAGTCTTTTCTTCATTGTTTATATTGTTTTCATGCCTAGTTGAAACATAAGTGGGGTGAAAATTTTGCTTGGACTGAAGTGCAAAAACTGGAATGTCCGGTCTCAGGTACTGCAATCGTGGTCCTGATGATTGCAATTGCGGCACCGCAGTTGCGGTCAACTCTCTGCAATCTCCATACCTGAGGGAAAATTTTGGCAAAAATAAAAAAACTTTTTGCACATCTATTTCTTCCGCAAAACCTTTTATATCACTGTCGCATGTATTTATTTATTTTATCTAGAATATTTTTGATGTGACAGTACTAATGATGGCCTGAGTTGCATTATATATAGGATCTAAGACTCAATGATGGAAGGATTTGATAACACCAGATTCATGATCTCCGAATGTCAGAACCTCTATAATGCATACCTTTACAAGACTATGTTACTCCCTGAAAGAGGTATCATCTTAGACAAAGTAGAGGAAAAGTTCCCAAGATTTCATGCTAGACTCACTCAGACTGGGTGGCTGTAATTTGCCCTGAACCCTGTGTTGTTAATGAGCAGTGAGTGCATGAATTCTATGCTAACTTAAGCATAGTTTCTTTCACAAACCCAGTGATGATGATTCAGGGAAAGCAAGTGAACTTTGGGACAAAGCGGATCAACAAGGTGTATGGACTCCCAAATCCTTACATGAAGCAGTTCCATGCAAAATCATGCAAGTCAGGGACCTATATGGAAATATTTTATGTCCTGGAAAAGAGGTTCCATGGACACCACCAAGAGAGACATTCTGATGAATGACTTCATAGTTGAGGCCTGACGTTGGCTGAATATTATCTGTAGCCGAGTATCACCATGCACTCATATGCCTATTGTTATAGATTTGTGAGCTCGGATGGTAACTTTTTTTTTCTCTGGCATCGCTCTGAATGTGGGCGAGATTGTGCATTCAAAGTAGAGGTACTTTAAAACCCATAGAGGTACACATCTTCTCCTTCCTTCCCTTATCACAAAGCTATATAAAGGGCATAAGTAGAGGAGTATGCTATATATACATGGGTGCTCCCAGGACCCTACATTTTTTTACTCAAATTTAGAGGTGAGGGTGCCCCAGGAAAAAGAAAAAAGAGGAAGGTGGACTCCGACAAATTGACCTAAGAGGACACAGACTCTTATAGACCTTTATTAGTCAACCCCCTCAATGGCATATTAGGTCAGATGCGGATGGTTAGAGAACTACTTCCATACTACCTCAAGGATTAGGAGAGTCTTTATCTCTCACCACTCGTACGTCGCTTAGTCAGGCTATGATAAATATAGGAAGGAGAAAAAGAACCAATGGGGCACGGTTTCCCATTTAGAGAGAACTTATTCAGCCTTAGTTTCATCACCCAGGGACTTTAGGGGTTCACATAAGAAAATGGTAAAGAGAAAGAAGAAGTGAGATAAATTCTTTAAGAAGTTGTAGAAGGGGGTGAAGGGCATCTTCAAGGTGCTCAAGCTCAACCATCAACTACCTTCACCTAGGATGGATAGTGAGGACTAGGCCTCTTTTGATTGGTCTATTAATAATGCTAAAGGTGATAGAGTAGAGTCAGCGGAAGAGGATAGCTTTTGATGCATATTTAGGAAGACCCTTTTACTCTTTCTTACTCTCACATGCAGTGAGGACACTGCATTCTTATAGTTAGGGGTACCCCTGGATGTTTATTGTCTTGGTGTTGTGCACTAGATATTTCTTTTGATGTTGTGTTGGGATGACATTTTGGATACTATTTTTATTTTGTTTTTGGGATACTGCATTTTTTTGGGTACCCAGTTGGTGCCCACGTTTTATGGATTAGCATGTTTTTCTTCTAGTTTTAGGTTTTCTCGTTATGCTTTAGCTTTTATTTTGATTTTGATGATGCAAGACAAGTTTTTCCCTATGATGGATTGAGTTATGACATTCTTAAGGGTAAAACATCGTGTTTTGGTTTTAAGATATAGGTGCAAGGGAATTTTGAGTACCCGTAGCATCAATGTCATGAATGAAAGGGAACTCTGAAAACCTATGGCATTGTAAATTATTAATTTTGGATCATGCTATAAACCATTGGCGAAGTCTGAATAGCTATATGGTTAGTTGCCCATTTTGACCCAAAATATAAGACTAAGGCTTTGGTTTTAGCCATAGTTTAGCAAATTGTGCAAGAGGCTAATGCAAAAGGAACAACCCCCTCTGTCCAACTTTTTTCAAAAAATCAAAGGCATGGATGTGAGCAATGTTGTAACAAAACTTTTTCTGTTTTTGTGGCTTCATAAATTTTGACTTCTGAATAGAATTAGATACTCTAATTTTGTCTCTCGCGGGAGGAACTTTTGAGCTCCCTTGGTGAATTTTGCATGCCATATGTGGTGAGATTTTGGTATTCATCTCTTTTACACTTGTGTTATTTAGAAATTGCCTCGTTAGTCTTTCAAGACTAATTTTGATTATATTTGGTTGAAGAAATTATCTTAGGCCATCTTTGTGATTTTGGAATCCACTTTATCCTAAAAAGCCTACCCAAGCATGAATATAATCCCTAGTTACCCACTTTGACCTTTTGGACCTTTCTTTGGGAAACACATTACAAGCCGCGAATCATTCTTTTAATCCCTCTTTTGAACCATAGCCTCCTTGAACTTGAAAATACAACTTGAGGCTAAAAGCTTATGTTGGGGGTAGTAAAGATTGAAAGAAATAAGTTTGGGTCCATGAAGTGCTATTAAAATGTCGAATGTTCCAAAGTGTTGAAAATAAAGGAATATAAGAAGAAAGGATCTAATAAAGAAAAGAATTGTATGTGAATTCCAAGAAAAAGAAATGAAATAAATGGGTTAAAAAAAGGAAGCAAAAAGTAAACATGATCAAAGAGAGAGAGAAAAAAAGAGTGGCCCATAGTCAAAAAAGAAGATTGAAAAGTATGGTGTAGACGTTCAAGGAAGAGTGTAGCCATGTTGCTCCCAAATGATATCCTACCCTAATCTGAACCTACGTTACAAGCTTAGAAAGTCCTTTGAGATCTCCAACCATTTACTTTCTTTGTAGTGGTGATTAAAAATAGCAGCAAGCCTATGGTTTGACACTTGTTGCATAGAGATTTCTTTTGTGATAGAGAGACTTCTTGCACTTAGTAGCTTGGTGTGTAGAATTTTCTTTCTTGTGAGGATTGGCATGTGAAACAAGTTGGGGTAGGTGATTTTGTCACCTTCCGAATAATGAGGCAAATGGAGTATAACTAATTTGTGGTCAATAGGAAGCCACCTCTAGAGTATTGGTTGTTGTTTCTTGGTTTCTCTTTTCTGAATAATGAGGCAAATGGAGTATAACTAAGTTGTGGTCAATAGGAAGCCACCTCTAGAGTATTGGTTGTTGTTTCTTAGTTTCTCTTTAAAGTCCTATGTATCAATCAATGGTTCTTCTTACGATGAGAGGTGTAGTGGAAATTACCTTAGCCAATGTGCAGTGAGCTACTTGTGGTACCGACTAAAGTTGATTTATTGTGAGCTTTAAGGCAGAAAGTTTGGGTATAGATGATTGTTGTCTCATGGTAAGAGGTAGTTTGCTTGAGGACAAGCAAATGTTTTAAGTTGGGGGTGTTGATATATGGTAATTATACCACTCATTCGCACTCAATCTTCGTGCACATTACCTTGTTTTGAATGAATAAATAAGACACAATTTTAATTTAACGCATTAACATCCACTCTTTGCATGAATAGAATTGAGGGGATAGAAAGATGTGGATTGAAGCTTAAAATGATCAAAAAGGGACCAAAAAAGTGCAGCTGAAGACCTGGAGTAGAAGGGCCTCAGTTACTGCAGTCGTAGTCTGCTGGCCCAATTATGGCAGTCAAGCAGAGACAATCAACCGTGAGGCCGCGGTCACGGCCAAGATGATACGATCGCGGATTAGCGGAAGACAGTAGCCCCAGGGTAAAACTAGAAATGCATATGGATGATCCCAATTTTGCCAAAAAAAAAAAGTCAAACCCTAGTATCATGTATCATAATTCCATCTTCCCCAACTTTTATGTCTAGCTCTTGAGTTCATAGTCTCCATTTTTTAGAAGGAAAAATTGTATAATGTTTGGGTGAAGAATACATTGGAGATTTTCAAAGTGGAATATTAGCTCACATCCATTGTTGATTTGTTGGAGTGTCAAGTTTGAATTAACATTCACTCAAGCTTCAATAGATCACTTCAATGGATATTATGGGTTTATATATGCTTATTTATCTTATGTGTAGCTAGATCTCCCTTTTGGGGTTTTGTGTGAACAGGGGTTAAAGTGTGTGTCGGTTTTTATTGATTGGATTCTATTTAGTAGTTCGTGTTTATAGGTTTTATCATTGCTATGCTAACTTGGTTAGGGTTTGATGGCTGAAAGCCCCAAATTTTGATATGGGTATGATGAGTGAAAGCTCCAAGCTATAGAAAACCCAAAGCCATCTTCGAAAGAAGGGTTTTGGGAGAAGTTTAGGAATTCATATCATCCTTAAAAGAGGGATGTGGAGACCAAAGCAATAATGACAATTGTGTGTATAGCTTGCTAAATTTTCACTATCTTAGATATAAGGGTGAATGTGATGTTGACTATACCATGGGTATTATCCTAGAAATAGGGATGTCTAGATTGAGGTTGTGTTTACAAATTGTTGAACACACCTATTAGGTATTCGAAAGAATCAATGGGTGAAAGTTTGGTGGTTTATTGAAAGACTAGCATCAAAATGTATAACCAAACCTATCCATATTTGGCTTACTAAATTGAAGTTGATTGATAACACCCACACATAACTTCCTTAGTAATGCATAATACCAAGATCTGTAAATAATTGTTAAAACTCTAATTATTCGTAACCCCGAATTTATACTAGAAAAATCCAAAATGAAACATTGGTAGTGATATCTATCTCCCCCACTTTTATATTCTTATAACATTGGTTTTAATTTAACTTGTATCTATCATTTTGAATCAACTTTATTGCCTCTCACATTATTCCTTATGGATTTGATCCTGACTCCAAAGTTGGATAAATATATTAACGATGACCACTTTGCACTTAAATTAATATGTAAGTTGAGTGTTATCAAAAAATGGTGTCGTTGTCGGGGAACAATTTGGCGTTTTATGTTAGTTTAAAATTTTAGTTACTTTCTTGAATTCAAGCTTGAATATATTTGTTGGTGATTTTTCTTTGTAGGTAGATTTTATTTTATTTTTATTTTTATTTTTCTCTATGGCATCTTTCGATAAGTATGATGTTGGTAGATGGGATTCCTATCATGATGACCCATGTCCAATTTATGAAGGACCACACTTCAAGAGAGATTGTAACTATGCTTCCCGGAGAGAGATGGACCCATGATCTCTATCCCATGGGGAGTATAGGTGCTCGTTATGTAGTGGTTGATATAGACATTAGGATGATTGCCCAAATACCTTATCCCCCTATTATACTAACTGAACTACTGGTTCTTCTTGTGAGATTGATAGGTATTATAATGAGAAGAAGGAGGAGCAACAAATTGGACCTGTTGGTCTTGGAGCAATACCTCAAACCATTTTGGATCGGGTAACTATAATCGGGGAAAATGTGCAAGACTTGCATAAATCCTACGGGTTGTTTGAAATTGAAAATGTCAAGGCCAAGGAATTGGGCAAGAACATAATTCTTGCAAACCTCACAACCTTGCCCATTACCCAAGGGGAGGATCATCAAGAAAAGAAACCAAGCTACGATAATGAGCTTAGTAGCAAAAACTTCTCGGTAACTTCCTAATCAACTGAGTAATATAAGGAAGAAGAAGCCATAATAAAATAAATGGTATTAGAGTCATAAGAGGAATCAATGCAAACCTCTTCTGATGACTCTAGTTCATTTCGGGGTGAAAATGCTTCAGAGGAAGAAATTTCGAAATTATGGGTTGGACCACATTCAACCCACTTTTCAACATTTTGCCTCAAGGATATGATAATAATCCATCAAATAAAACAAATGATGGACTGTGAGGAGACAGAGTACAATTTATATATTTTAGAATTTGCAATTTCAAAGGAGCATATGGAATCTATCAATGGCCAAAGAACTCGATGCCCAACGTGAAACTAGTGTCTATTAATGTGCTCACTTTTACCCAAGGAGCAAATTCTGAAGTTCGACGTGAAGTTGGGTAAAAGGTTCAAGTCTTCAAAATGATGGTCAAACTGATCATCTATCCTTGGAAGAGGGTATTTATTCTTTACCTTTACCTTATTTAGTTATTGGTAAGCAATACACATCCAAAGGGAACCATCCTTCTTATACATGAATAAAATTTATGCACACCATGGAGACACACTTGGACGTATGAAAACCTTGTCTAAAATATCCTTTAATTGCTCCTTAAGCTCCTTTCAACTAAGTTGGAGCCATTCTATATTGGGTAATAGAGATAGGAAGAGTGTTCGAAACAAGATCTATCCCAAAATCGATCTCCCTATCTGGAGGAACACTAGAAAGGCATCAGGGAAGACCTCAAGCAATTCATTCACCATCAGGAAGAAATGTAAAGAAGAACCCTTCGAGTTAGAATCTTTTACCCAGACCAGATGGTAGAGACACCCCTTGGAGATTAATCTCCAAGCTCTAAGATATGATATGAACCTCTCTTTAGGAGATATGAAACCACTCCCCTACTTAATAACAAGATCATTGGGAATTTAAAAAATGACTTTATGGGTACGACAGTATAGAGAGCACGAGTGCAACCAATCCATCCCCAATATGACATTGAAATCAACCATGTCTAATTCAAACAGATCCACCAAAGTCTCCCGACCATCCACAGACACCACACAACCCCTATATACTCTTCAAGACACCACATAGTTGTCCACCAAGGTAGAAATAGAGAAAGGGCCCAAAATACACTAAAATCCAAAACTAAAATACATAGCCATAAATGAGGTCACATAAGAAAGGGTGGACCCCATATCAAGTGAACAGTACACATTATGGGAAAAAAGTTTCAACATACCAGTTACAACATCAGACATTGCCTTGGACTCATGATGAGTAGTCAGAGCATAGAGTTGGTTTTGACCAGTGTCGGAACCAGATGGTCCACCTTTTGGTGCCGAAGCAAATAAAGAGGCAACAAGAATCTTGTTTGCCCTGGAAGAAACCTTACTAACATAATAGTTTCTAACCATGTGCGATGGTTGATCATAGTTGAAGTACTTTCCCTTTCTTTCATCACAGTAACCCCGATACAATCAACAAAACAATCTACAAGAAAGATATTATAGAGATGATTAGGCCCCACTGTCCTAAGATTGGGTACCCTGTGCCCTGTAATTATTGCCTCTATAAAAATTTATGTCCCCCAACGGCTTTGAGTAGGAAGCACTAGCCGTTGAATAAGACCCAGAACTTTCCCAATTCTTCTGGGACCACTTTCAACCATTACTGCCACTCTGCTATTGGCCACTACCCTACTCAAAAAATCTAAACTTCTTGCTCTGCCTTTCACCAATCAACACCTGGTTCTCTTCTCTTCCTCCACCTTATACATGTACACAACCAACTTGGAGATGTCCATGTACTTATTCAACAAGGCAGACTTACCCTCCAAAATCAAGTTTCAGGACAACCTGACAGTGAACTCCCTCATGCTTGAAACCAACTCAGGAATATACCGAGGCAGCTAGTGAAACTTTAAGGCATACTCCTTGACTAATATTTTTCCATGATAAAAGTTAACAAACTCTTTCTCCTTTGCCTCCCTAAACTCCTGGGGAAAGAAACAGTCTAGAAAAGCATTGGAGAACTCATCCCACAGTTTTGGATCTGCATCGTCATTTCTCATACCATTGGTATGATACATCTTTTAGTTGGTAGGAAGCAAATTCCACACCCTCCACATTAGTAGCATCCATAACATGGAAGATATTTTCCATATTATTAATAAAACCCTAAGGATTTTCCTCAACCTTACACCAATGAACACAAGATGGCTCAACCTCATAAACTGGCCAACCCTTGTAGCCTCAGAAGATGGAGTAACAGAAGCACCATGCTCTGAGAAGATACCAACTAAGCCAGCATATGGATAGACTGATGAAAGTCAGCATTCATTACATTATCCCGAGAAGCTCGAAATGACTAGAGGGGACTAGTGGAACTCCGGGAGGACAATAAGGAATTGGGCTCCTAGACTAAGTCTGGACCCTATAAGAAAAGTGCTCCACATTAGAATTATCCCCAAGTGGGAAAAAGGAGTTTTTGTGAGCTTCAAATCATCGGGGAGGCATGATCTAAAAAGTGAACAAATGGGTATTAGAGAAGATTTCAGGACCTTAGACTCTACAGCTTGAAAATAGAACACAAGAAAGAGAAATATTCCTAAACTCCTCGTAGCCTCTCCCTTATAAGTGTGGTGTACTACACACCCTTAAAAGAGACTATACTCTACACGGCTTTGTGGAATCCTAATTGACCATTAACCTAGGGCTCTGATACTAATATGACATGACCCAAACTAGGGCCTAGTCGTGTTTGGAATCTCAAGTCTAACCAAGACCAGAGAGCAACTCCAATACCTAAACATAACCACCCAACTCCCTCTGTCAGAAGAATTCTAAGCATATAAAAAGAGAAACCAATAATAATTTAAAGGCAATAAGGCAAGTCTATAATCATAACTAGACAACCACAATAAAATATCCAACCAATAACAACCCTAATTCCAATACCAATACCAATGCTAACATTAATGTCGACACCGCCTACGCCCATAGTATTCTGACAAAGCCTATAACCAAAAATCAAAGAACATACGGTCGAGACATGACCCCAACCATAGCCAAAACCAAAACGAAAACCAAAGAAATACCAATAATGATAAAAGGTCCATAGTCATAAAATTTTTCCTTTTATTGTATGGAAGCTCACCACTTCAATCTGACTCAACGTTGTCCCTGAATCCAAGTCACTGAGTAGGAGGAATGGTAGTATGGCCGATTCCTACATAGCATGGGGCTACAATTCTTAAAGATAATTAGTGAGGTAAACACTATTATGTAACTTAGGGACATAGATAAAATAATGTCACCATTCAAAACCAAATTAAATAACTATATGTAACCACATATATATATATATCATTTCAGGACATGGAACAAGGTTTAGCATGTATTTAAATCCATAACCTAGGTTGTGTAGCTTGTCTATCCTAAAAATACCCATGGCCTATATGGGTTCAACTGTCTCTGCTGAAAGGGCCTCAGTCTGTGTTAGCCGTATGATTGGAGAAAAGAACCTGAGATAACTCACCCTCATATCGGAAAATGTGAGTTTCTAGTGTCGGTCCCCTCAAAACCCTCACCTTCTATGGCTTTACTACTTAACCCCCTTTAAGCCCATATTAAATTATTTACACATTCCCCAACTATTTACCAATGAGTCTTTTAATTAGGCATTAACCATTAGTATTGTCATAACAAAATTAGAGCTTAAAAGTCTATTACCTTATCCCATATAAACCATCAAACCAAATTAGACTCCACCATTTTCAATTTTATGAAAACTATTTCTAATCAAATCATGACCACCAAGGCCTTTCCAAAACCATATGAAACCAACCAAAACCAATTCATGTTCCATTTACCATTTATGCAATGTAAGAGTTCCAAGAGTAGTTAAATTTAGTGACAAAATCATTCTCATTGACAATTTCACAAACAAGTTAAGGGCATGTCATTATTAAAACCAAAATCATCCAATTTGGGGATCAACCATGACCCATCAATTAAATCACCATTCTCATTCACCCACATTTGAAAAACAATCATTAAAATATGAAAACCCCTAATTAAACCATAAGAAAAATTAATCAACCATGAATATCCAAAACCACAAGCATAACAATACCATGAAAATCATACATTAAAACATATGCCTTCGGTAAAATAACAATAAGGGAATAGTCACATGCTTTAGACACCAAGAAGCATGGAGAGAAACCATCCTTAAAAGCCTTAACTAATTATCTTAATGAAACCCTAACTTTTTCTTGAATAGAGAGTTTCAAAGAGAATTTGAGAGGATTATATTGGGAATAGTGTGTTAATGAAGTCCCAAAAGGTATTTTAAGTCATGGCCTCAAAGGAAGTTAATGAGGAAAATATCTAGAATACCCCCAACTTAAAACTATAAGAATATCGCAGGTGGTTACGAGTCTACCCCTGTGACTCATGACCACATCATATTACTCTTACCCTTGAGTCATTCCTAAGACAGTAAGTTGGAAACCCATACACTATCCATTATACAACCCCATGATGCCACTTGTTACTAGACTATACAACTCATATGGTCTAGTTGTATCCCATACTAAACCCAAAGGTCTTAGACACTAGATAATATACGACTCAACCTTACCATCCATAACATATCCTCATATTTCTTAGTGAGACACTCATACTCAGAACCAATTCTAGTCGCTAAGTTACTGATTTGAGAAAGGTTTGACCAAAAAAACTATCATCACACCTAATAACTCGTACCACTAAATCATAACTAAGACTAAAAACCACCATTCATTCACTGATCACCTAATGAATATGGTCACCTAACCCATACCTATACCATATGACTCACGTGGTAAGTTATTACTAGGACAATGAGCTCAAAGCTCAGGAAATTTCCAAGGGCCAAAATCCAAGGTGTTTCAGAAACCTTTGTGATAGTGATTAAAGCTTGGAACTATAAAGTGGGTGTATAAAAAATGGGTGTGGATAGTGTGATTGATAAATACATAAATTGTGGCTTTATGTGATTAGTACCCCTTGATTTAAGATCGGAGAATGTTTGACTATAGTGAAGAAATGGATTAGTGTTATTGAAGGAATGTAAAGTATAGGCTCCTATAGCTTATTCTAGCACCTTTAAATCTGATTTAGGCTTTAACATGGAAGAATGATGCATTTATACTCAAAATCTTGTAGTTATGTATCAGTCTCGTGAGGGAATTAGGATATTAAAATAGTTGAGTGTTGTATTCATAGTTGAAAGCATTGTGGTGAAGCAAGGTTATATTTAAGGTTTCTTATGTGTATCATTTGGGTTTGCAGAGCTTAATGGGTGGCCGAAGAGGACACAAATTCAAAATATCCATTTTTGTTTCCCTCTTTGAATAATCGTTCTTAAGGTGTGCATATTCCTTAATATCTTTGTTTTCTATCTTTTTTAAAGAAAACTATGGTTGCGTTTGGGATGAATGATACTAAGGGGGGAGAATTAAACAACCTGGATTTTGGTTCTTTAAAATTTCTTAACCTGTGAGCTTACTACCTAGACTGCGACTCTCCCTATAAGTCATAAAGTGTCTTATAGATTGTAGGACCCTAATCATATCCTGACCAGTGTGTTTATCCAAGTTTCTGTATGGATCACGAATGGCACCAGTGAGTTGTTAAGACTCACTATAAGTCACACAGTGTAAATTGTAGCCTCATCAGTGTGAGTGTCAAAGATTTTATCTTGAGTATGACTTGGACCCTACAAGTCGTAATGTCTGAGTATGAGTCATATGGTATAACTCATAGTCAGGACACTATTGGTTCCCATGGATATTGTTATCCTGTGACTAAATTCCATGAGTTGTAGGGTGACCCTACGCATTGTAAGGTCACTCATAGCGACTGGGTGCCTTTTTCAGTCTTTTGCTTAAAGATATTTTGATATTTACCTTTTTCCATAAACATAACCCCTGACCTTAAATCAATATTAGGGTCCTATTCTCATTTATAATACATTAAATACACTCTTTCAAAAATATCTTAAGCAAAAGCATTAGGGTTTCCAAGTGTTTGGTTGTCTAGAGCTTTCAAGGGCAAATTCTCCCTATAATTGTAATACTTTCAGGCATGTTACTCTTCCCCAAATCTTATTTTGTGAAAAATATGTGTTTTAAATAGTTTCTTTGTATGTATTTAAATATGGCTTTTGATATGGGTTGGGAGTTTTGGAATGTTTGATCCTTGAATTGTTTTCCATGGTTTTCATGAGTTGTTCACGCTTTGAATTGAATGTTTTGAATTAATGGGGTCTATGTGTGTAGAAATTAGAATGAGGGTCGAGGTATTCCCCCAAATTGTTGTTCTTAATTTGGAAATTAGTTTTGAATTATTGTGTTTCCGCAACCCATTTATGTAAATGGCTTTGAATTATATAACTATCTCTTGGTTTGACTTACTTACCTATAATATTGCATTTCATAAATTGTTAAATATTGAATATGGATTTTAAAGGCCTTGTTAGCTATATTTTAATTTAATGAACAAATAGGGTTAAATAATTCCCCTAATTTGATTTGATAAACTAAAGAAAGTAGAGGTATTCCTCCAACATTGATTTAATGAACAAGAGGGAGGGGGGGTCAAGGCATTCCCCCAATTCAATGGAATTGTAATGGCATAATTATGAGATTGCAAGCTAAATGGTATGATGATACCTACGGTGTGCCTTAATTTATAATTCCTTAGTTAATGAATGCGTTATGTGAAACTTATTTTAATTAGGCTTAATGGGGATTATGTATCTAAGCTATGAAAGTGTGAGCCTTGAATGAATGATACAAGAAACTCATGTTTACCGATGTGAACATTAGTCTTAATGACCATATGTGTTGTTTATAATATTGAAATACTTATATCTCGAATTATTATGGGGTCAAGGCATTTCATGGTCTTCCTTGATACCTCCAATTTCTATGGCTAACAAACACAGGGGAACTTTCAGTAGAGGGAGATGAACCCATATAGCTCGTGGGTGCCTATTTATTATGGTTGAGCTACTTAGTCCAGGATAATATTTTACAATAATGTTAATCCTTGTTACCTACCCTAGAATCTATTATATGTGTATATGTATGTATGTATGTATGTATGTATTTATGCATGAATTTGAACATATACATTCAGTTTAAAATTGATTTTTTGACCGGCACTACTTTATCCTTATCCTGAGTTTCATGCTAGCACTTAACCTGCTAACAGTCTTCAGATGATGTATCCCCATGCAATAAAGGCATCATAGATACTTCTACCTTTTCGTACAGTGATAGGATTTTTGGGTGTCAACAATTAGCTTAAAGTTGTGCGCTTCTATTCTCCAAAAGAGTTTTATTTCATGGTTTTGCTATTCTCTTATATCATAGACTATTCATAGGGTTTCTTTGGATATCGTTGTGGGCATGTCCCAACTTAGATTATATTTGGTTTTGTCTTAGAGGCTCTGTGGATTACTGCAAACTAGGTATTGTTGTTGATATTCTTAGACTCCTTTGAGCTTACACTCATTCTATCTTGTTGTATATTCAAAATTTATTACTAGTTGTATTATGCTACGTTTGGCTAGGAAAAGAGGGTGGTCTTTGGTCCTCTATGGACTTGAGATACCCGTCATGATTAGGCCCTAGTTCGGGTCATGATAAGATATGAGTGATGACTATGCCTTGTGTTGTTTTATACTGATTGAACCTTCCAATCCTAGGATAGTAGGGGAATTCATAGGCTCGTATAGGTATTTAGTTATCCAAAATAGCTAGTTACTTGCAATGTTAATGATATTGTTGTTATCATTTTTATAATCATTGTTATGTCTAGCTTATGACAAATTGGTGATTGATTTGGTATTGAGATCAAGGTATGATTCTGGCATCTTCTATCTTATGATTTTCATTATTATGCATCATGAATTCATGATGCGACATATTGATTAGAAACCCTAAGAATGTTAGTACTATATCCCGATAGGATTATAATGAGGCCTTAAAATAAAGATATGATGATCTAGCTTATGCTTTGAGTTGACCTTACCTTATATCTATATATATGTATATTTATCTATATATAGCTATGGTATTATCGTTTGTCCCTTCCTTCATTTGTTCAAATTGTATATTCATTTCTTGGCCTTGTATATTGCTATATATCCTTTATTCATCCTTTATTCATATATTGACTAGGGATATATGGTATAGTGTTGAGATTTCTTAGTATGGTTGGAATAGGATAGAATATCCTTATTATCTTGTTGGCTTTGTTAAATGGTTAATAGAATTTTGGATGTAGTTTTCCATTCTATTTACATGTTATGTATATCTGCTTTATCTTTTGAGCTCAGTTGGCTATTGCCTACTAAGTAACATTCATTTAGTACTCATACTACATTTTTGCAGCCTAATCATAGTATGGGTTATCACCGTTAATATGTAGGTCATGCGGCGCAGCCATGGTTTGGAGACTTTAGAGTGAGCTCCTGATGTTTGGAGTATTACTTACCTCCCTCTTATGTATTAGACTAGTCTCTATGTTGTATTTGGAGAAAAGTTGTATCAATGTAATTCCTTTGATATTTCACTTTTGTACTCTTATATTATATTAGAAGCTCTTGTTTTGATACCACCAGGCTTTGGGATTTATTTATGTTTTTGATCTTTTGTTACATTTATTCAACATTTTTTTCTTATTTTATTTGGTAGTTCGTTACTAGCCATTATGGACTACGGGTTGGGCTTGCCTACTGGTGGGTTATAGTATGCACTATCATGATCCAAGAAATTGGGTCGTGACAATTTTCCTACAACATACACAAAAGCACACATCATATCTAACAAAATGGACTAAGTATTTGCATATTTTCATAGTTTTAAGCATCAAGAGTGACGTGAAACCATGACACATCAACACCCTAACTTAGAATGTTTTTATGTCCTTGGGAAACAAAAACATAAGAAAAATAATTTGACGATGCTTAACCAAGGAATCCTAAGGTACCTAGGGCCATCAACCCAATTTCAGCTAAAAAACATCACGCCCTCCTATTTTAACTTTTCAAAACCAACTATGTAGATCTATATAGCCTAATAATGCAACACAAAGTAATTAAGATCTGAAATTTCATTTGCAACAAACAATCAAGCATATGTACACATTAGACTAACCGAACAGATAAGCAGCTAGAAACACAACCCATGTACCCTCACAACAAAGAAGTCCAACTCTTACTATATGATTATGCATGGACGATCACGAGATGCTTACACTTATAAAATAAGTTCCAATAAATGCGCATAGAATACCATAGGCTTGCCCTTATTTTCTTTACCTTAGTTTTTCAGGAAGTTTGATTAGGATCACTATAGGACTTTATTCGGCTAGTAAAATAAGCTTGGGGGCTGGTATGGTTCATTTAGGACCTTTAGCCACTAACCCTCCTTGACAGCACAATTACATTTTGGGGTAACTTCTCAACCAACTTTTCCATTATTCCTCCCTTATTTCTCCGTTTTTCTTTTTATTTCTTATTCAGGTTGGGTGCGGTTACTTTTATTCTTGCTTTTTCTTTTTCTTGTTTGCTTTTTCTTTGTTTTTGTTTTTCTTTCTTTTCCTTACCACACCCAACCCTACTTTTTTTCTCTTATTCAAACCCTTCTTCATACCATATTCTAATTATGCACCTCTATGATAGACACCCTCATTTAGGCATTTTGCCGGAGTTGAGGTGCACAATGTCCAAGGAAGGATTAGGGCCAAAATATGTTTGTTGTAACTAACTGGGAAGGTGCAAGCCGAAATTAAGGAAATGGTGTATGTAGGCTCAAAATCAGGATAAAGGGATATTCATTTTAATTTGGAAGGTCATTTAGGCTAAGAGTGGACTAAATCAAGAACAACCTATGATCCTTTCCTAGTCGACTATCCTACAACCTAGGCAAGACTAACCAGGTGAGTTCTAAATTAAATGAATAAAAATATACTAGTAAGCAATCTCTTATACACATGGCAGAAGGTTACGTTACAAACTACTACCTATCCTATTTATGCAAATGCTCATCTATGATTATTATGTCCCTAATCCTAATGTCATAACAATATTCACAGTGGTCTAAAAGATAAACACATCACATAGTTCAAAGAAAATTTTTTAGGGGGGTATCCTTTTACTCAAACATTTAAACACAATATCAAAATATACCAACTACCCTTAGGTCACTTATTTTTCTCCTAGTTAAACACAAACAAAACATAACACATGTAAAACACAAACTCAAAATAACCTAAACATGCCAGTTCTAGTATGATAGTGCAGCCGACGGGAAAACAAACATGAAAAAAAACCTTGGTTGTGGTACACCCCCACCACCAACTAGATCTTATGCATTATCCCCAGTGCATATATAAAGTAAAAAGTGGGGAATAAATACATACCTGGGCATATTATTGCCGAATCATGAAATCTCAATAGGTAGGATGCCAGAAGGGCCCCACTCTCATCAATAATGTTCCCAGCAGTGGAAGAGACACTCGCCTTAGCAGTGGTATCAACTATGGTTGGTGCGCTTAATAAAATCTAGCCTGGGTGACACAATGGTACTCCCACTCAACTCTACTATAGTTACCATTTTTTTTTCAACCACTCGGGAGCTACCACCTTTCACCCCATCTCATAGACCCTTTTCTAATAGTCTGCATATTGGACAGCTCTATATCATCCTTCTTCTTTTTTCTCTTTCTCTTCTTCTTTGCTCTCTTACAACTTTCTTCCTTAGTAGTCTTTTCCTTCCTCTTCGTGCCCCAAATATCTAGAATAACATCAATAGTATCTCCTAAATAATTGAAAATATAGATAATGGCCTCATAATCATATGTTTGATAGCAATCCATAGCGCAACCAACTCCACATGTACGCCCACCAGACCTAGAGCCTGAACGCCCACTAAATTCTGGCTGATATGCCACTCAAACCCATCAAACAGGGTATGCATACCACAAATCACCACCTAATATACTTTTTTACCCAAGGTTGTACCCCTTCTCAATATTTGTCACTTTTCTCTTAATGTTACCCAGCCTCTTCAGTACATTTGTCATAAAATCCTGTGGGACTAGGACATAACCACCTGAAGCTAACCTAGATGTAAATGGACTCACAATAAAAAGTAGAGTCAAGTATTTTGAAGACCAAAAACATTAGTCGAGGCATAAGGCTCGGAGTGGGTAGTCTCTGTAGGGGCATCACCAAGATCGGTAAACCCTAGAGTGTTAATATTCATCTACCCCCAGCCTTAAAAGCTACTTGAACTAGTGTAGCTCCAATCTTAGCCTTTAGGATGGGGTTTGCATAGTATTTGGTCTAACCTAAATTTGTGGTCCTTTGAACTATCAAACACTGATCTACACCCAGAATCTCTAATACACCATTCTCAAACAAATATGTATTAGCAAGCACGGGAAGGCTAGGCTGGTATCTATACTCACCACCCGATCACGGATAACTCAAGAAATAATCTTGGCTACATCGATCTCGTAGCCCTCCATAATTCCCATAACCATGGAATCTCTATCATGACTCAACACGTTATCTCCGTTTATGGGACTAAGTCTATGATGGACCAGTGTCCACTATGCGTTTGCATCAAAACTCAATGTGACCTTCATGATTTGTGTCGAAGGGCCAATAACCCAAATTGCATTCTTTTATTCTTTATCAATAATACTAGAAATCCACAAAAAATAGGTGAACTTATCCTTTGACCCAATTTGTTTAGTCTTCACTTTCCGTATTTTATCCATGTGGTGATCAATCTCAAAAGTGTTGGCCGGCACCTGGAAATCTGGTGTGTGAAGAAATCTTGAAATTTTATAGATCGATATATTCACCCAAACACCTCTTATTAAAACTAAAAATAAAAGGCCATCAACCTTCCATAACATCCCCTACAAACAAACTCGATTCAGGTCTATCTTATAAGTGGCATAAAATTCCAGGACTAATGTCGGGTTGTAATGACCTGGAGCTCTCATTAACCATTCTAAATGATACTGTCTAAAGCAAGCCTCAAACTTTGGCCTCAAACTCCAGCATCCATAAATGGCCAATGTACTCACTTTGGGCTCTAAGTATAACCCTATCTTTGACCTCTGGGTGTCAGGGTTGACATCGTTATCTCTCTTATATAGTTCCTATATACTAAGGTACCCACATCAGTTAATGATAGACACATGGACAAGTGTATTCTATAGAGGATCCACTAGTAGGGGAGGACGTATCTCGACTAGGCTATCACTGGACTCATCCTCCTCCTCCTTATTTTCATTATCATCTTTCAAATGGATATTATTAGACTCTTTATTCTAGACCCATTGTTCAATTCATTATTAGCCTCAATATTCTTATCCTTAGAACTGGAATTGGACTCTTCTCCCTTTTTAGACTGGAGAGGTAAGTGGGGGGGGGTGACAGACTTTGTTCTTCATATAACGCCTAGACTATAGAGGCAATTAGATTAGGTGTGAACCCTTGGTGCCCCAGGGTAATCTTTTCCATGGTTCCACTACCTCCATTATTGCATACTCTTTAATAGAGCCACTTTACTCATCCTCTGTGGCCTCATCTCGAAGATGTTGAGTTGAGGGGTAGGCTTGCTTCTTTTGTGTTTGATTGGTGGAATAAACTTTGGATACCATTTGTACCTGGTAAGAGACACATATTAGGCAATCCGAAGAAAATAAAATAAAAGAAAATAAAAATGACAACTATGAACAGTGGTTGGGAACCCTATGAGTTAGGCTACGACTTATTGTAGGAGGCTATGAATTATCTTGAGACTCATAGGGTAGATGTTCCTATGGGGATCGTGTACTAGTCGGACTATGAGTCTTCCTAATTAATCATTAGGTTAAATGATGGCTGGTCACCAGCACTCAAATAGTCTGACTAGAAACTAGGACTCAATGACCTCCCCTGCCTAGTAACTATGAGTCCACACTTACGAGTCATATGGTGAGACAACGACTCATAGTCACTATTTTCCAGCCGTGTTACCATTGTCTGTGAGTCATGTAACAGCTCATTAGTTCATCCAATGAATCGTTACAAGTCCTATAGTACTTGTAACATAGGTGCTTCAGGGTGTTCGATTTTTGATTTCAAATTCCCTAAGGTTACTCAGACTTCCCTTTATGATTTCAACATCTACATTACACTTTAATTAATCCCCACATTCATTTTTAAGAACCAACTGGGTCTACTCCTATTTTATTCAAAATCATCCATATTTCTCAAGAATATAATTTATTAGGTTGTCACCTTATGCACAAAATCAAACAAGGAATCCAAGTGTATTTACCATAACTTTAACATCAAATTTGAATATAGAACATTAGATTGAATTACTTACATAAAACTAGAGAACAACTTGCTTAGATCCCTTACAAGTTTAGGGTATTTTCCTTAGTTCTTGAGAAGAAAACTTTTGGGAGATTTGACTTTGAATTTTGATGATGAGGGATTAATTGTGAGTGTATTTTAGGAGTTATTGTAACAATTTTTGGAATGGATGGAGTCACACACGTTTCAAAATAGAATGTGGAGCAATTATGGGGTTTAAATATATTTTAATTTATGCAAATTAGGTTGGGTAAACCCGTTGAGTGTGCAATATCGGGCCTGTAGACTAGTAATGGTGACAAATTGTAGAAACTGTCTATAGGTCGTAGACTCCATCCATTTAGAGTGGAACCTTACCTAGTTTCTCCAATCACGATGACTTAAGGTGATGAGTCGTTGTCGCTGGAAATGACACATTCTAAGAGTCATCAACACTAGAGATCATTTACATGGGAGCTGTTGAGATCCAACTCCATACGACTCCTTGTGATGAGTCATAGGGTGTCCTTGTGACTCGTACGGTCCCTTGTAGGGACCTGAGAACCAAAAATTTTGTTGGTATTTTTTTGTCATTTCCAGCCCTGCACACTGAAAAACAAGTTACCCTATAATGTAATAAGTACAAATCATGGGTTGCCTCCCACGCAGCGCTTGACTAAATGTCACAGTACGACGTGGATAGGTTGGATACTCAAACTACACCAACCAGCCCATGGGTTGACTCCCATGCAACGCCTGATTTAATGTTACAGTTGACACATTTTCCTTGTTTACTCAGACTTCACCAAGGCTCATATGAAAGCATACTTTCACCTCATCAGCATTACCCAAATAGTGCTTGACACACTGCCCATGCACCTTGAATGGGGCTTCACTATCACATTTTATCTCAATATCACCATGTGGGAACACCCTAAGCATGGTAAATTGTCCATACCACCTAGACTTCAAATTTCCAAGAAACAAGCAATTGAATTATATAGAAAGATCATATCATCGGGCTCAAACACCCTTATCTCGATCTTATTATCTTGATGCAACTTCATTTTTTCTTTGTATAGAGATGAATTCTAAAAATCTTGAAGTCAAAATTCATCCAACTAATTCACCTTGCTTATCCTAAAATTAGTTGCATCATGCCACTTAAAGTTTAACTTTTTCAATGCCTATAGTGTCTTATGCTCAAGTTCGACCAGCAAGTGGCATGCCTTGACGTACATAAGATGATATAGAGAGGAACCTATGGGGGGCTCCTAAAAACTATCTAGTAGGCGCAGAAACCATCATCTAACTTCTGTGACCAATCATAACACCCAACCTACACCTTTACCCAGAAGATTATGCGGTTGTTATCAAATATAGTAATCCAAAAAAGGTTAGGATCGAATTTCAAGGGAATATGTGGAATCATGGCTCTCAACTATTAAGATCAACAGGTAAAACTATTAAAGTAAATGGTGGATTTGAGTAGCAATATTGAAAAAGTGGCAACTATTAACTTTGGTTGTAATTAGTCATAGGCGGACACTACGATTGTGTTTCCCTTGGCTTCTCAACTCCATAGGCTTATCGTGCTTTGTTGAATCAACCCAATACCTTGTATGCAGAATATGATAAGTTATATACCATTACCCATCTTTTGGACTTGCTAACAAATTTCACCCTTTACCTTTAGAGTCTCAAGATTAAGCCTTTGATAACACTCAACTTACATGTCAATTAAGTGCAAGGCAGTCGTCATCAATATATTTACCCAACTTTAGAGTTGAGGTTGAATCCACGAGGAACAATGTGAGTGGCAATTAAATTAATTCAAAATGATAGATATAAGTTAAATTCAAACAAATGTTACAAAAAGATAAAATGGGAGGGTTGAGTTCCTACACTAATATTTCTTTTTGGGATTTTCTAGTATAAATACGGGGCTATTAATAATTAGAGTTTTAACAGTTATGCATGGATCTTGGTATTATGTGTTACTAAGGGAGTGATATATGGGCACTAATTATCAACATCACTTCAATTATTCAAATATGGGCAGGCTTGGTTATAGGTTTTGATGTTAGCCTTTCAAAAAAACACCAAAGTTTCACCTATTGATTCTTTTGAATACCTAATAGATGTGTTCGACAATTTTTAACCACAACCTCAATCAAGGCATCCCTATTACTAGGATAATACTCATGGCATAGTCAACTTCACATTTACCATTATGTCTAAGATAGTGAAGATTTAGCAAACCACACACTTAATTGTCTATCATTGCTTTGGTCTCTACATCCCTCTTTTAAGGATGATATGGTTTCGTAAAGTTCACCCAAAACCCTTCTTTCGAAGATGGCCTTGAACGTTTTAGAGCTTAGAGCTTTCACCCATCAAACCCATGTGGATATTTGGGGCTTTTTCTCATTAAATCCCATCTAAATAGGCATAGCAATGGTAAAACCCGTAAACATGGACTACCGAATAGATTCTATCAACAACAACCCACATATACTTTAACCTCTATTCACACATAACCCCAAGAGGGAAATTAAGCTACACATAAGATAAATAAGCATAGATATACCCATAATCTCCATTGAATCAAAGTTGTGTAAGATCTAAGTGAATGTTACTTCAAACTTGGCTCTCCCACAATATCAACAATGGAAGTGATCAAATCTCCTACGTAGAAAGTCTCCAATGTATTCTTCACCCAAAATTTACACAATATTTTCTTATCCAAAAATGGAGGCTACAAAGTCTAAAGAAAAAAACCTAAAAAATTAGGGAAGAAGGGATGTGATGGAATGAATGATACATGAAATTAGGGTTTGGGTCTTTTTTTCAAATTGGGATTAGCTCGTACAATTACAATTTTGGCTTTGGGATGAATATTTCAGCCAAGCCACGGTTGCTCAAGTCTGGTTGTAATTGCGGCTACACGACCATAATTGACCACCGCGATTGTGTTGATTGACCATTTTGACTGATCGTGACCGAAGCCAATGGACCGCGACCACGGTAACTGAGGCTGTTGCACTGCAGGTTTTCAGTTGTACTTTTTCTACCCACTTTTGATCATTTCAAGATCAAGTCCACAAATCTTAGTATTTTCAACTCCTATACCTATAAAGTATGGATATTAGTGTATTAAATCACAATTATATCTTATCTACTCATTTGAAACAAGGTAATATACACTAAAACTGAGTATAAATGAGTGGTAAAATCACCACTCATCAACACCCCCAACTTAAAGTATTTGCTTGTCCTCAACTAACACTACCTTACTCAAAGAGACATAATTATTTATTCCCAAACTTTATGTCTTAAAGGTCATAGCAAATTTGATTTGAATCGCAACCACAAGTAGCTCATTGCACAAGGGCGAAGCTAACTTTGCTACACCCCTCTTTTTTAAATATTAAAACCAAGTCTACATAGAACTTTAAAGAGCGACCAAGAAACAAAAACCAACACTCTAGAAGTGACTCCCTTTTAATGACAACTAAGCTATACTTCATTTGCGTCATTGCCATAAGGTGACAAAATCACCCACCTCAACCTGTTTCACAAGAAAGAGAATTCTTAATATCAAGCTACAACATATGCAACAAGTAATTTTATGTGCAAAAACTATCTATCTTACAAAAGAAATCTCAATGCAACAAATGTTGTGCCATAGGCATGCCCCTATGTTCAATCGCCACTACAAAGAAAATAAATGGTTTGAGATCTCAAAGGAATTTCTTAGCTTGTAATGTAGGTTTGGGTTAGGGTTGGATATTATTTAGAAAAAACATGGATACTCCCTTCCTAAGCATCAACATGATACTTTCCAATCTCCCTTTACGATTATTGGACACTCTTCTTTGTTTTCTTTTTTTTTCTCATGCCTACCATTTGCTTCCTTAGTTCTCCACTTTTATTTTATCTCTTTTCCTTAAATTTTTCATTCAATTCTATCCTTTATTGGGTCTTTTCTTTTCTTAAAATTTATGTACATCACTTAGGCACCTTGGCATTCTACTAACACTTCGATGACTCAAACTTTCTTCCATCAACTTTACCACCCCCAACTTAGGCTTTTAGCCTCAAGTTGCCTTTTCAAGTTCAAGGAGGGTATGGTTTAAAACAGGGATATAAATAATGGTTCACAGATTGTAATACATTTGCCAAAGAAAAGTCCAAAGTCTCAAAGTGGGTAACTAGGGATTGCAATTATTGATAGGAAGGCTTTTTAGGCTAGAGTGGGTTCCAAAATCACAAGGATGTCCTAAGATCATTTCTCCAACCATTTACAATCAACATTATCTTTAAAATACTAATGGGGAAAGTTCTAGATAACACAAGTATACATGAAACGCATTCAAAAAGCTCACCACACATGGCATGCAAAATTGGCCGAAGAGGTTCAATTGTCCCTCCCGTATGGAGACAAAATTGGAGTATTTATTAATATTTACAAGTCAGCAATATGCAGAGTCGCAAAAAAAGAAGAAGATTTGTTACAAAGTCACTCACGTCCATGCTCTTGATTTTTGAAAAAATTTAGATGGTAGTTGTTTGTTTTACATTAGCATCATAGTCAATTTGCTAACTGTGGCTACAACCAAAGCCTTAGTCTCACATTTAGGCTCGATCCTGGGCAAGCTAACCATATGAATACTCAGACTTTGACAATGGTGTATAAATTGACCCCAACTTAACAAAGTATAATGCCACAGGTACTCAGGCTTCCCTTGCATTAATGATATTTAATGCTACGGGTACTCGGAATTCCCATGCACCTATGTCTCAAACCCAAACACGATGTTTTACCCTTAAGAATATCGTCACTCAATCTATTATAGGGCAAAGCTAATCATACATTGCCAATATTAAAATAAAATTAAATCAAAAGAATACTAAAAATAGAAGAAAAATATGATAATCCACAAAACATGGGCACCATTAGAGTACCCAAAAATATAGCATCTCAAAATACAAAAAAAGCAATCTCTAGAGTGTCATATAAAACACTACCCTAACACATCCAAGCAGTAAAATATAGGGATAGGCACCCCCAACTGCAAGGTTAGCAGTGCTCCATTGCCTAGTTAGCAAGGTAAGGGTAAATGATGCTTCTTGAATCAACTTCATCATATCTGGTATACCCTGAATCGTCTTCACTATTATTGGCACCATATCCCTCAGTAGTGGCTCCATTATCACTATCGATCCTTGATGAAGCTAGATGTTTTGTATGCTTAAGAACCTTGAAGATGCATTTTACCCCTCTCCACATCTTGGTTAAGAATTTTTCTCTCTTCTTTTCCCTCTTCAACAACCTTTCTTGTGACTCCTGGAGGTTCCTATATCATACTGCCAAGGTTGAATATGCTCTTTTCAATTTGGTGACCCTAGCGCCTCTATAAATCCTCCTGATATATTTCAGAGTCAAACTGAGTCACATATGAATGGCGAGTAGTGGAGGATTCTCCTGGCCCTTGGGTAGTCCTGGAGCATGTTCCCTGATAGCAGAAACTCTATCAAAGAATTCGAGGAACGTCACTAGTGGTTTGTCCATAGAGATACTCCATTCTAGGTGTAGCTTAGACCTGGAGAGGTTCTTGTAACATTTGTAGTGGCTTTCCAAAAGAACGGCTCCAAATTTATCTAAGTGTCCCATTCTGTAGTTGAGGCCCTGTATGTGGGACACTTTAGACCATTTTTAATTTTTTCAAAACAGAACATATACTAGAGTAATAAGAAAAGTACATATGGCACTGTTATAGGAGATTTTGGGGTGAAATGTAGGTGTGCATAAAGTTGGGTTTCTCCAGGCAGATGGCCTCAGGTATGAGGATCGCGAATTATTTATCGTGATTGCATTACTGCGGTCGCAGTCATCAAGACTGGGGTCACGATAGCTGAGACCACAGCCAATAGCTTTTCCAGCTGCTCAAAAGACACAAACTTAACACCATCTTTGTCTTCCAACTAGGTGTACAACATTATGATCAGATAAAAATAAGCCTAGATAGTAAGAATGCAGTAAAAAACTTGAAGAAATCCATGTTGGACTCGCTTGGGAAATGAATGGACACCTATTGTACACATTAATTATAACTAGTCTAGTTTGGAATATGGGTACTCAAGACTTCCCTAAATGATATGTACTCACCCTACAGCTTCTAACCACAATTATAATTACAAATAAGCATAGTTTTGGCATTATAACACTATTTCAAGCTCATTTCTAGCTACCCATCCTAGGTCCACACTAACTGTATATGTAAGGGAGTTTGAGACTACATACCAAGTGACTGATGTAAAAGGTTTGAAATGAAACGTTGGATACTCTTGAAAGGCCATAAAATTAAGAGAAATTATGTGAAAATTTGAAACTAAGGTGCATGGGTGAATAGCATTTGGATGGTCTTTTTAATCAGAGCTAACTAAGATCGCTGTCCAAGTTATGCGATCGCATTCATATGGTATCTGCAATTGTGGGGGCACAGACTGTGGTCGTGGTAACTGAGGCAAAGCATTTGGGGTTCCTGCATGTCCTGCTTAGTCCATTTGCCAAATTCTCACATCCCTTCTTTCCAAAATTCACCAAAATACCCATAAGCAACAATACTTTATGGACTATCCATGAACACAAAGAACAACAAAAATCAAAATATACCCTAGCATACGTAAATAAAAGAATATGTGCCACTTTTTGTCGTGTGATTGGTTGCATCCCATCTAGCGCTTAGTTTAACGTCACCGCACGAAGGTTTCACTCCTTCACTTTATGTCTCCACTTAGAAAATTTGAATCCCCATCCCTACTTTCGCTCAATATACAATGAGTGGTAGAGAGATAGAAACTTCAAATCTTCCAAGATAAAACTTGGAAGAGGAGGTAAGATGGCAAGAAAGCTCCGATCTCATCATTTTAAAGACTAAAACTTTTTACCCAACTTCACATTAATCTTGCAAATTTACTCTTTGGTTAAAAGTAAGAACATTAATAATGCATTTCTTGTACTTTGGAAGTTGATCATCTTGAACTTTGATGGACGGGGATCCATGTGATCTTTTGGAATGACAAACTCCAAAATGCAAGAGTTGGACTCCACCTCCCCAAGATCCTCTATTTGGTCAAAAGGATGGATCCTCATCACTTTCTCTATGCCAAATATTGAAGAGTGGGTTGATCGAGGTCCAACACCAACCTTTGGGTTACCTTCCTCAAAAGCATTGTCACTCTTCAATGAGCTAGAGTCATCATAGTAGGTTTGCTTTGCCTCTTCTTTTAACTCTAGTCTCATTTCCTTTATTATGAATTTTTCTTCCTCATGTGAGTCGGATGATTGGAAACTCATTGAGGAATCTTTACTACCAAGCTCATCATCATAACTTGGGATCTCTTTATGATAACACTCATCTTGAGTAATGGGAAAGGTAGTGATAATTTCAATCTTTTCTTCATTTCCCAATAGCTATTCCTTGACACTTGTCCATTATTTGTTCATCTATTCCATATTATCCGCCATTGTATCTTCCTAATCCAAGATGGCTAGTAAACTGAGGTCAAGCAGCTGGACTCAGTACGTTGTTCTTCTACTTTCTCATCATATGACCTAATAAAATCATAAGATAAAATAGTAATTCGATTAGTATAATAAGGGGAGGAGGTGTTTGGACACTCTTCTAAATGTCCTTGTAGAAGTCCACACATGGGGAAATCATACTCTCAATCAGATTGAGATGGTGAAATCTTTCCCTGAGAAGCATACTTACAATCTCTCCTGAAGTGTGGTCCATAAAAATACGAACATGGGGGGTCACGGTGTAACTTCCAACTATTCAATTCATATTTGTTAGAAGATGCCATCAAGAAAAGTAAAAATAAAACAAAATCTACTTACAAAGAAAAATCACGAACACATATATACAAACTTGAAGTAAAACAAGTAATCTAAAACTCCAAACTAAGTTAATACGCCAAATTATTCCCTAGAAATGATGTCATTTTTTTATAACGCTCAACTTACACGTCAATTAAGTACAAGGCGGTCGTCGTCAATATATTTACCCAACTTTGGAGTCGGGGTCAAATCTACAAGGAACAATGTGAGTGGCGATTAAATTAATTTGAAATGATAGAAAAAAGTTAAATTCAAACAAATGTTACAAAAAGATAAAATGGGGGAGGTGAGTTCCTACACTAATGTTTCTTTTTAGGATTTCTAGTATAACTTCGAGGCTACGAATAATTAGAGTTTTAACATTTATGCATGGATCTTGAGATTATGAGAAACTAAGGGAGTGACATGTGTGCGCTAGTTATCAATATCACTTCAATAATTCAAATATGGATAGGATTGGTTATAGGTTTTGATGTTGGCCTTTCAACAAAATACCAAACTTTCAACTATTGATTCTTTCAAATACCTAATAGGTGTGTTCGACAATTTGTAACCACAATCTCAATAAAGGGATCCCTATTTGTAGGATGACACACATGGCATAGTCAACTTCATATTCACCCTTATGTCTAATATAGTAAAGATTTAGCAAACTACATACTTAATTTTCTATCTTTTATTTGGTCTCCACATCCTTCTTTCGAGGATGATATAGTTTCATAAAGTTCACCCAAAACCCTTCTTTCGAAGATGGCCCAAAACCATTCTTTCAAAAATGGCCCAAAACCATTCTTTCGAAGATGGCCTTGAACTTTTTTAGAGCTTGGAGCTTTCACCCATCAAACCCATGTGGAAATTTGGAGCTTTCGCTCATAAAATCCTATCCAAATAAGCATAACAATGATAAAACCCATGAATATGAACTACCAAATAGATGCTAACAACAACAACAACCCACATACACTTTAACCCCTATTCACACATAAACCCAAGAGGGAGATTTAGCTACACACAAGATAAATACGCATAGATATACTCATAATCTCCATTGAATCAAAGTTGTAGAAGATTTAAGTGAATGTTACTTCAAAATTGGATCTCCCACAATATTAATAATGGAAGTTGGCAAATCTTCCACTTATATAGTTTCCAATGTATTTTCACCCAAAATTTACACAATATTTTCTTCTCCAAAAATGAAAGCTACAAAGTTTTAAGCCAAGAACCTAGAAAATTGAGGAAGAAGGGATATGATAGAATGAATGATACATGAAATTAGGGTTTGGGTCTTTTTGTTCAAATTGGGATTAGCACATAAAATTATAGTTTTTCCCTTGGGCTGAACATTTCCACCAAATCGCGATCGCGCAAGTCTGGTTGTACTGCAGCTACACGACCATAATTGACCACCACGGTCGTGGTTGATTAACCATCTGGACTGACCGCGACCGTGGTAACTGAGGCTATTCCACTGCAGGTTTTTAGCTACACTTTTTTTGCTCCCTTTTGACCATTTCAAGCTCCAGTCTGCATCTCTTTGTATTTTTAACTCCTATACCTACAAAAAATAGTTATTAGTGCATTAAATCACAATTATGTCTCGTCTACTCATTTGAAACAAGGTAATGTGCACTAAAACTAAGTGAGGATGAGTGGTAAAATCACCACTCATCAGCCTTACTAACCCGTATCCGTGATCCCAATTAACTATTACTTTTTGAGTCTCAAGTTATTAGATGAAAGCAAACCATTTTACTTTGATAATACCCAGTAGCATGGATCGACAGTTAAACTTCAAATTGTAGTTGTAGTCATCTTTTCCTAGTCACTACTCGTCTTTTGGAGTAAGCAACAATAATCTAGGTAAGATCCTAACATTTGCAAACGCTAAGATAAATATTAAAGTGAAGAAAATACAATGCATGCACGAGTATCGATTCATAAGAACAATAGCACTTCCCCAATTTTTTTAATACATCGGGTTGCCACGATCCTAGAGAAGGGTTTTTAATCGCTCGTGCTTGTGAAATAATCAACAACATTTATGAATGAAAGCATAAGATGAATCACAATAATCACAACTAGAAAATCTAAAATTTTAACTGAATGATTCAGCCAAAATTAATACAAGAGAATTCCAAGAACAAGATCAAATATCGAAATAAAAATATGTTTATAAGAGTTAAGTGTCCATAACTTCTACTAAAAACACATAAGGGGTATTTATAGTATATGAGGAAACCCTAAAATCAAGGCCAGTAGAACCCACACTGTAAGATTTTATGGGTTGTGTGAGCACAACTATGGTGACCCCTAACTGGTGATGAATGACAAGCTTCTAGAATGCTCATAATATCCACCTCTTGGAAATACCTCTGAATCACGCCATCAGCATAAACTCTAAATAGGTACGACTCATGCCAAATAAACTTCCTTACCTCATGCATAAATATCCTTTGTTGCTGAAAGAATAGATCTTCTAGGACCAGATCGCTTGCCAAATAGTTGGCAAAATCAGCAAACCAAGGTATTAGGTCTTGAGATGCTGCTAAAACCTACTCATATTGAAATGTATTATCTATCTCAATGTTATCTCGTAGTCTTTGTATTGCCTCATCCTCAAGTTTGTATAAGTGATCTGCAAATTGATTTTTGTTCTTTTTTGATCCTTTACTTCAAATGAAACTCCTGAAGTAAGAGATCCCAACGAATCAATATTGGTTTGATCTTCTTTTGACATTAGGTACTTCAAGGTTGCATGGTCAATGTGAACTATAACTTCTATCCTAATCAAATAAGATCAAATTTTTTCAAAGGGAAAAACCACCGTAAGTAACTCTTGCTTTGTAACTATATAATTTTTCTGTACGGGGTTTAAAGCTTACTGGCATAGTAGATGGGATATAGGATTTTTTCTCATCTTTGGCCTAAGATAGTACCCAAGGCCACTCTGCTCGCATCACACATGACCTCAAAAGGTGTAGACCAGACAGGACACACAATAATAAGTGCCAAAATCAACATCTCTTTTAGGCATGTGAAATCCTTGAGACAGCATAATCAAACACAAATTTCACCTCCTTCTTTAAAAGATTGCATAGATGATTTGAAATTTTAGAGAAGTCCTTGATGAACCTCCTATAAAATCCTTCATAACCCATAAAGCTCCGTATGCCTCTAACTGACACTGGCGGTGGTAATTTTTCAATTACCTCAATCTTAGCTTTGTCCACCTCAATGCAATGTTGGAGATATTGTTCCCTAGAACTATACCTTCTTTCACGATGAAGTGGCATTTTTCCCAGTTCAATACCAAATTGCACTCTTCATATCTCTACAGTGCACTATCCAAATAGTCCAAGTAATCATCGAATGAGTCCCAACAAATGAAAAGTCATCCATGAATACTTTGATCATGTCCTCCACCAAATCAGAGAAAATGTACATAATACATTTCTGAAAAGTGATAGGTGCATTTCATAATCCAAATGGCATTTTCTTGAATGCAAAAGCCCCATAGGGGCAAGTGAAAGTATTTTCTAGGCCTTCAGGAGCAATCATGATTTGATTGTAACCCGAGTACCCATCAAGAAAATAATACCAACCCCTGTCTACTAGTCTATCCAACATCTGATCCATAAATGGCATAGGGAAATGGTCCTTTTGTATCCAATATTTTAGCTTCCTATAATCTATGCAGACTCTCTAATCAGTTACTGGCATCATGGGTAATAATTTATTTTTTCATTAGGAACCACTGTGATTCCCCCTTTCTTATTCCCTCATTCTTTGGCACGCATTGAACCGAGCTTACCCACTTGCTTTCTACGATAGGAAAAACCATCCCAGTATCTAACGACACAACTATATCCTTTATCACCACCTCTTGTATAGAAGATTTCAGTCACCTCTGATGCACAATACTGGGAATGCTATTCGGTTCAATCTGTATCTTATGTATGCATATACCTAGTGAAATCCCCACAATATCTGCAATGGTCCACCCAATAGCTCTCTTGAATTTGTACAACACCAATATTAAGGCTTTCACCTGTGCTCTTGCCAAATCTGCTGCAATAATTACCGATAGGGTATTTTTAGCCTCCAAGAAGACATACTGCAAATGAGGTAGGAAGGCCTTCAATTTCAAGATCGGTGGCTCCTCTATGGATGGCTCTGCAAGAGGTTTAGTTCTATTTTTCAAGTCAAGGTCCCACGTCGTAGGGATATATTTGTAATAACCTATGTCGTGTAATGCATTAACCAGCTCATCATATTCATCTATCCCATCACTCTCTAAGTTCATAATCACTGCTGATAATGTTTCTACCCCTAATATTTTCTCAATAGGCACATTCACTGCATCCTCATGATCATCCACAACATCTATCACTACCACCACTCTTATATCATCTGGCTATTGTACTGTCATGCACACATTAAATGCTATTTTCTCATCATTCGTTTTAAAGGTGATCCCCTCTAATTCCATATCAATCAACACCCGACTATTGGATAAGAAGCGTTTACCCAAGATAATCGAACCTTTAGAATCCACTTCACAATCTAAAATCATGAAATCTACTGGGTATGTGAAGGAGGCCAACCTTACTTCTATGTCACATATAATACCCACAGGCTCCTTTATAGATGAATCAGCCATCAACAGCCTTGCAGATATAGGCTTGAGTTCTACTAACCCCAATACCTTGTATATCACTAGAAGCATTAAATTTATTCTTGCTCCCAAATCACATAGAGCCTGATTAATATCAAACCGCCCAATAGAACATGGGATGGTGATTGAACCTGAGTCCCTCTTCTTTTCTACTAATGGTGCATAAGAAATCATGCTAAAATATTGCACCACATCTTTGGGCTCATTTGCGACCTAGCTATCACCATACTCACCCTCATAATAATTATCACTATAAGTCAACTTCTCAAACTCAGCTTCAGGTAGCTCAATGGCAATAACACAATCCTTCTTCAGCTCATTAGTAGTAGGCACATAATAATCATCGTGTGGGGTGCCAGTCCTAGTATTAATATCCAAACAATGAGCAAGTGTTGGTGACACGACCCAAATGGGGCCTTGTCTTAATGGGCATCCCAAGTCCAACCAGGACTGGGGACCACCCCCATTACCCAACCTAACCTCCAAACATGTACCCTAAGTCGAATGAATTCCAAACATATAGCAAGATAGTGTTTATTACAATTCCTGAATTTGGGATAGGTTCATGACCATGACCAACCTAGGCAAGTCCAACCAACTAATATCCAACTAATAATCATACCCAAAACCACAACCATAAACCAATCCATACATTCTATACCTAATAAGTTTCAATATATATATATATATATATATATATATATATATATATATATATAATCCAAAACATAATAAATTGTAAAAAGCATAAATACAATCAAATAGTATTAGCCCAAATACTAATGTAAATACTAAGGCTAACACCAAGACCGACACCACCCATACCAATCCATAGTAGTTCCACAAATCCTCTAATCAAAAGTAAAACAATATTCGGTCGGGACATACCCCCAACCATACCCAAAACCAATATCTATAAAATGACCAAAGTATGTGAAAACATCCATAACATGAAATAGAGCTTTTTAGAACATGGAATATCAATATTTTAATCCAACTGAGCTGATCCCGAATCCGAGCACTAAGCAGGAGGAGTAGAATAGCTGATTCTTGTATCCTATGGGTATACAACCGCTTAAAGATAGGCTATCGGGTGAGCACTAGCATGCTCTCAGTATAAGGATAAAATAGTGCCAACCTTCAAAATCAAATCAACCAACTATATGCATTCACAACCATACATGATGGAAAAGGGAATCGAGTTTAGTATGTCATTAAACTATTAACGTGGATATGGGTAGATTACCCATCCTAGAACCACCCACGGGCTATATGGATCCAGTCTAACCCTTAAACTGGTCCCGATATATGTAGTTGCATAAACCAGATATACCATAGGAGTATGGGATTCCCGAGTACCCTTCGCTCTCCATGATACATATGTACAAGTGTACTTAGGGGATTCCCATGTACCTCATAAGTATCATATATGGTCAGCATAAAAAATCCTCATGTCAAAAAACCTGATTTTCCAGTGTCCGTCCATTGGACTCATACCTTTATGGTTAGCTATCACGCACTGCCATTATAGCCCAATTAAAACCATTACCATACAGTCAGAGAACCATTTCATTTATTATTAACCAAGGCTACCAGGAGTGGTATCGTCATACCGACAATAGCTTGCAAGAAATTTCCTTAACCATCCTATTTAAGAAGAAGGCCATGTACCCATAGATTACATTATCAAGTTGACTTGGAGGATTCCCACGTACCCCACAAGTAGTTTCATTATTATGTTTTCTTAGGGGATTCCATTGTACCCCAAAAGAATGTTTAACTACACAAATTACCATAACCACCAAACCTTTTCATTTAACCATTCCAAACTATTTAAACCATTTATACAAATTCAATTTCATTACCAAGTTATACCATGTAATAGTTCCATTAAAAGTCCAACAATGTAGTAAAACCATTCTCATAGGTATTTTATCAAACACATTGGAGACATAGTGTTTCCAAAACCAAACCAAGTACCAAGTAACCATTCTCATGCAACCAAATGTCCAAACCATGATTAAAATGTGTAAATCCATAATTAAAATAAGGTAAAACCATAACCAAGCATTTATAACCAAAACCAACATATATCTGAAAACCCAAAACCATACAACAATTATGCCATGAAAAAAATTCATAAAACATGTCTTTAGTTGGAACTAAGATGAGGGAGGAGTAACATGCCTTAGATTATAAAGATGATGGAAAGAAATCACCTTTGTAAGTCCCAATTTGCTCCTATTGATGAAACCCTAGCGTTGCTGAACCCAGGAACCTTATAGAGAATTTGAGTGATTTAAGAGAGTTTGAGTGATTGCAAATAAGTTAAATAATGTACCAGAGGGTTATAAGTTGTGGGTCCTTAAGAGGTTAAGAGAGGAAATGTCCAGATTACCCCCAACTTAAACTACTTAAAATTCCCGTATGATGGTACGACCATCCTATACCAGTCGTACCCTACTCGTACTATAGGTCTCCTCTTGGATCCTAATACTGTCCAACATACTACCATCTAAGATAAACTATACCCAACCATACGACTAGTACCATGATGTCGTTCCCTAGGCAGAATAGAATCACCTAGACTAAACTTAGGCCAACATACGATTGACACCCTACCATTCGTACTATAATATATGAATAGTATGTTACAGTTGTACCTTGGACAGAAACAAACCAACCCATACCACCCAACACTAGACAATATATGACTGGGTCACCTTACCTATACCTTATCATACAACCAGTACCCCCTATCATATGATATCCAAAAGTTAAAACTCAAGTAATTTTCTAAGGATCAAAACCCCAGGGTGTTTCAGTTGGAGGATTCTACACCGTGTCACTAGGAAGGGCACCTGGCTATCTATGAGTCAAAGTGGTAGAGATTTTCCCATACTACTTCTCTAAGTGCTTGATAGCAGATGAACTTGACTAAACTGTTTGAGTCAATCCTGAAATATCATCCTTAAGTTCTTTAAGGCAAGTTTCTTCACTCACTTAACCCTTTATTAGTTTAGACAACATTTCTTCTATTCTTGATTTCATATCTCTTCTACCAGGTGGAATGTATTTGTCTCCCTTCGCCTTATAATCATTTCTCCATCTCCAGCCACTGCCTCTATCTTTATCATCATAATAGTTCTAATCTTAGTTTCCTTGAACTTAGGCTCAAAAAACCACTAACTGATGATCCAAATACTTTGCCTTCTCCTCGAATTTAGACTCATAAACTCTAGAGGCTCCACCCTATACCCTTATTACATTAACCTTTATAGAATATATTATTGAAAAATATTTGGCCAACTCATCAATATCAGTCCTTAATAGTGAAATCTCCATAGTTATGGCATTCTCAGCCACTCTCTGCTCACTAGAAACTTCAATGGTATAAGTTCTAAAACCTCTCTCAATCTCTCGAGTTTACCATTGTCGGTTAGTTAGCGATATCTAATCCATAATACTAGAAGTTATTTCCCATTTCAATCTTATAAAGGCTAATCTAGAGATAGTGTATATTATAACTCTGGAACTGATGGTAAAGGCTCTATAAAATATCTCTAATGATCTTGATCCTGAAATCCGATGGTTGGGCACCATGCTAAGCTTCTTCTTAAACCTGAACTATGCCACGTACATAGATTATGACTGTAGCTACCTACAATTATAAATCTCATCCTTGAGCTGCAACACCCTAGATAAAGTAAAGAACCTATTCAAGAATTGACTACGTAATTCATTCCATATAGTGATAGATGCTCTTGGAAGTTCCCTCGTCCATAAACATGTTTCTCTAGTAAGCAAGAAGGGGAATAGCCTCAGCCTAAGCACCTCTTGATTAACCCCGAGAATGGTATACGGAGTATAGATCATAGTAAAATTTACCAAACGCATGTTTGCATCATCTTTAGGAAACCCGAAAAACACACCCTTAAGGTATAAGAGCTGGATCATAGTACTATAGATGTTAAACTTGACATCAGGGTGCAAGACAGAAGGAATAATGGCTCCAGTCTCTGCCAGCTCAATGTATCTCATATATTCTTCATCATTCTAATATGGCTTCAAATACTGCTATACTGGGATCACTTGAGGATGACCACCTCTAACTCTATTCTAATTTCCACTGAGTGTTTCCCATCTATATATTTCTTGTCTCTACTTATCTTGCTCTGCCTCCCTAGATATCTGTTGAGCTTCTTCTATTGCCCCTCTTTTATTAGTGGCTTATCCTAGTAGCACCCCTGTGTCCTTATCAACAATATCCTAAACTCCTTTGGGAGGAGGGGGAGGTACATTATCATAAACCCCTTTAAAAATGTTATATCTTTTCAATTTTGTCATCCTACTAGGTGTTTGTAGGATCCTATCTAGATTCGGATTCACTAGGAGGAAGGGATTGCCTCTACTCCGTGTGCTAGGAATACACTAGTGTATACCCATCTAAGAACAAAAACAAAAAGACTCATAAGCTGCAACAACCTTAATTAACAAATCAATACCATAGTCCCCGACAATAACTCCAAAATTTGATAACGCCCAAGATATATCTTCACTCTAATGATTATGTGGTCGCTGTCAAATATAGTAACCCAACAGGGTTGGGTTCAAATACCTAGGGAATACATGGAATCGTGGCTCTCAGTTGTTGAAATCAATAGGCAAAACTGGAAAAGTAAATGAGGGGATTTGAGTAGCAATATCAAACAAATGGCTATTATTAATTTTGGTTGTAATTATTCATAGGTGAACACTAGGATTGTGTTCCTCCTGGATTCTCAACTCCGTAGGCTTGTCATGCTTTGTTAAACCAACCCAATACCTTGCATGAAGAGTCTGATAAGCTATATACCATTAACCATCTTTTGGACTACCTAACAGATTTCACCATTTACCTTTTCAGTTTTAGGATGTCGCCTTACTAACCCTTATCCTAGATCCCAATTAAATATTACTATTTGAGTCTCTAGTTAATAGATGATAGATAACCATCCTACTTAGATAATACCTAGTAGTGTGGATCTACAGTTAAAATTCAAATTACTATTGTAGTTATATTTTCCTAGTACTAATCCTCCTTTAGAGTAAGCAACAATAATCTAGGTAGGATCCTAACATTTGTAACCGCTAAGATAACTATTAAAGTGAAGATAATACAATGTATCAACCGAAATTAATACAAGAGAATTCCAAGACAAAAATCTAATCTCAAAATTAAAATATGTTTGTAAGTACCAAGAGGGTGCAAATTTTACTTAAAAGAACATAAGGGGTATTTATAGTACATGAGGAAACCCTACATCAAGGCCTGAATGAAAAAGGACAAAAAAGGGCTGATGATTACTTATTTGTGTCCATATGTGGCCTGGCCTTGGGCACATGTGCCTCATGAGGCCTGAGGCTGGGCACATGTAGACACCTATAAGTCCCATAAAAAATTCTTGCAGCTTTTGCTGTCTGGATTTTGGTCTTCTGGCACATACCTTACCCGCATGCGGTCTATATGTGCTACATGCAGTCCACATGTTAACATAGCTAAGTGCTAGAAATTCATTTTCATCTTTTTCACCCTATGGACCTTCACTTCCGGTACTTACCTTAGTCTCAGACAGACCACATATGTTATATGTGATCCACAAGTAGTCATAGGTAAGTGCCAAGCCTTCCAATACATAGAATCAAGCTTCCAATCTTTAAATTTCAACATATGTTTTGGTCACGTACAACTGGTAAGTGCTAAAAACACCCACACAGGATCAAGAAAGCAGCCAAAAACTGTATTTATGATATTTTTTCATGAAATTAGCATCCAAAACCTAGTTTTCTACAACACATACTCAAAACACATCATATCTAACAAAACAACCTAATAAACTTTCATATTTTCCTCGTTTTAAGAGTCCAAAGTTCTATATTTCTATAGAACATCAACCAATCAGTCCTGTTGGCATTCACCCTTTGCCAATATGGACTTGATCTCACGATTGGAGACCTCAACATGCCTATTTTTTTGTGAATGGTAAGGTACTTCCACCTTATGTTCACACCATAATTTTTAAGTTGGGCCTTATACGGATGATTATAGAAGTGAGACCCACCATTACTAATAATAACATATGGAGTGCCAAACGTAGAAAAAAATATTCTTCTTTATATATATAGTGATACTTCCTCCCTCGTTGATGGGAAGCGCAAAAACCTCTAGCCATTTAGAAACATAGTCAACCGCCACCAGAATATACTTCATCCATAGGAGCTCACAAATGAACCCATAAAATTAATTCCCCAAATATCAAATAATTCTAACTACAATATAGATGTCATGGGGATTTCATAGTTCTAGGAAATCTTACCTTGCCACTGACACTGATCACAGGCTTGAGCAAAATCATGAGTATCCTTGTAGATAGTTGGCCATAATACGCACACTGTAAAATTTTGTGTGTTATGCGGGTACAACCATGACGACGTCCCAACTGGTGATAAATGAGAAGACCAAAAAATACTTATCATCTCCACCTTAGAAATACATCTCCTAATAACTACCTCAACTTAAATCCAAAAAAGATAAGGTTCATCTTAGAAAAATTTCCTCACCTCATGCATGAACCGCTTATGTTGTAGGAATGAAAAATCTTTTGAATAAGATCACTTACCAAAAAGTTGGACAAATAAGTGAACCAAGGACTAAGTCTTGAGATGCTGCCAAGACTCGCTCACCTGGAAAAGTATCATCTATATCAAGCTCATACCTTAATTTCTACATTTCCTCCTCCTTGAGGCGAGAAGTAATCCGCAACCTGGTTTTTAGTGCCTTTTTAATCTTTCACCTTAAAGTCAAATTTTTGTAACAAGAGAACCGAATGTATCAACCTCGATTTTGCATATTTCTTCAACATAAGGTACCTCAATACTACATGATCGGTGTGAAATATGACTTTGGTCCCTATCAAATAGAATTGGAATTTTTCAAAAGCAAAAACCACCGCAAGTAACTCCTGCTTAGTGACTGTATAGTTTTTCTACATGGGGTTTAATTCTTTTCTGGCATAGTAGATGGTGTGAAGAATCTTCTCGCATAATTGGCCTAGGATAGCTCCTAAGGCCATACCACTAGTATCGCACATCACCTCAAAAGGCAAGGACAAATCTGCAGACACGATAATAGGGGTCGAGCTCAGCCACTCCATAAGGCACTCAAATTTCTTGAGATATGCATCATCAAACACAAACCTCACCTTCTTCTCTAAAAGCTTGCATAATGGATTACCAATTTTTGAGAAGTCCTCAATGAATCTCCTATAAAGCCTAACCTAACCTAAGAAACTTTTGATACCCTTGACTAAAATTGGAGGAGGTAATTTTTTAATCACCTCTATATTTTCCCTATCAACCTCAATAACCCTTTTTGAAATTTTGTATTGAGAGCAATCATTTCTTTCACCATAAAGTGGCACTTTTCCAAATTCAAAATTTGGTTGCACTCTTAACGTCTCTGATGTGCATTGGTCAAATGGGCCAAATAATCATCAAAAGAATCCCCAACCACCAAAACGTCATCCACAAAGACCTCAATAGTGTCCTTCACCATATTAGAAAATATCGACATCATACATCGTTGAAAGGTGGATGGAGCATTGCACAATTTGATCTGCATCTTCTTGAATGCAAAAGTACCATAAGGTCAAATAATGGTAGTCTTATCTTGGTCTTCGAAGGAAATTAAAATCTTAATGTACCCTAAATAACCTCAAGAAAATAGTACCAAACCCTGCCTACAAGTCTGTCTAGCATCCGATCCATAAACAACATAGAAAAATAGTCCTTTTGAGCCTAAGTGTTCAACTTTCGGTAATCCTTTTATACTCTCCATCTAGTAATCGGTCTCATAGGATCTAACCCATTCTGCTCATTTGGGACCACAGTGATCCTAGCCTTCTTAAGTATAGATTGAATTGGTCTGACCTATTTGTTGTCCATAATGAGGTAAACCACGCTTGTATTTAACAAATTTATGATCTCTTTATTTACCATCTCTTGGATAGGTGGATTCAAATAATGTTGGTTCTCAATGCTAGGAACACAATCTGGTTCAAGCTGAATTTTATGAGTACAAATCCCTAGTGGAATCCCTATAATATATGCAATAGTCCATTCGATGGCCCTCTTAAATTTTACTAAGACTGAAGTCAATGTCTCAACTATGAATCCAGTAAATCAACAGCAATAATGATAAGCAAGGTATTATCGGCCCCTAAAATGCATATTACCAGTGAGATGGGAAGGCCTTCAATTCTAAGACCGGTAGCTCCTCAATAGATGGTTGAGATAGTGAGGCAGCTCTACTCTTCAAGTTAAGATCCAACTTCTTTGGACCATAAAAATAAGAACCTCTACCATATAATGCGGTCACCATCTCATCATATTCATCGATACCATCACTATCGAAGTTCATAATAACCACCTCTGGTGCCTCAATCCTAAGTTTGTCCTTAATAAGGATAGCAATGCATCATTATTAATAGTGTCTATCACAAACACCACCCGCATATCCTTTGGTTTCCACATCAACTAACACATATTAGAAGTAACCTATTTATCATTAAGTCTTAACTTCATCTTCCCCATAGCTATATCAACCAATGCCCTACCTGTAGCTAGAAAGGGCCTTCCCAAGATAATAAGGACTTTAAAATCCACCTCACAGTCAAGGATCACAAAATTAGTTGTAAATATAAAGGACGCCATCTTTACCAACACATCACACAATATACTAATCGGTTTCTTCAAAGTGCGGTCAGCCATCAATAACCTTATAGACATTAGTTTGGGTACCCCCCAACCTCAACTGCTAGTAAACCACTAACGATATTAAATTAATACTATCTCCCAAATTACATATATCTTTAGAGAAGTTGAAGGACCCAATAGTACATGGAATATTAAAGGCTCTGGTATCCTTCTTGTTCTCTACTAAAGATCAAGAAGCAAGAGCACTATAATGGTGCATATTGTCATATCACGACCCAATTTCCTTAGGTCATGATGGTGCCTACTATAACCCACTAGTAGGCAAGCCAAATCGTAGTCTAGAAAGGCTAGTAATGGACTACTCAATAATATAAGGAAAAGAATGTGAAATATATGAAATAAAGATCAATACATTGAAGAATCCCAAAACCTGGTGGTATTAGTACAAGAGCTTCTAATAAAAAATGAGTACAAAAGTGAAATATCAAGAGAAATACACTGATACAACTTAAAGACTAGTCTAATACATAAGAGAGAGATAAGTAATAGTTTAAACGTCAGGAGCTCACTCTAAGTCTCTAAACCAGGCATGCTGTACATGATTCACACATCAGTGGTGATAACTCGTACTATGATCTACAAGTTGCAGAAGTGTAGTATGAGTACCAAACAAATGGTACTCAGTAGGCTACTACCAACTGAGCTCCAAAGATGAAGTAGATATATAAAGCATATAAACAAAATGAAAACTACACCCAAGAGTCCAGAAATCATATGACACATCAATAAGATAATAAAGAACAACTATCTTGTTCATGTCCAAGAGTCTAACATAATAAAACTAAGAAAGTATTAGGGTGAACTATCTTATTCCATCTACATTCAATATATGTCAATTTTATACCATACATCCCATGTCAATATACGAATAAAGAGCAAAAAAAAGATATGTAGTAATATTCAAGGTGAAGAAAAGATTATACAATATGAACAATGAAGGAAGGGATATACAATAGTATCATAGCTTTATATAGCTAGATATATATATAGGTATATATATACATATAAACACAAGGTAATCTCAAATCACAACCTATATCATCCTGTTCTCATTTTAAGACCTCATTACAATACTATAAGGATTTGAGTACTATCATACTTATGGATTCTAATCCACATGGATAGACATGTAATAATCGTGCATAATAATGTAATCATAAGATAGAAGAGGCCAAACACATACCTCAAATCTCGATATTGGGTCAATGAACAATCATTCATAAGCTAGCCATAATAATGATCATAACAATGATAACAACAATATCAATAAGAGCATAAATAACCGGCTACTTCAGACAACAAATACCTAGCTAAGCCTATGCGTACCCCCACCATCCCAGGCTCAAAAAGTTCAATTAATATGCAATAACACAATACATATCCTTCACCCATATCCATGAAACCATCCCATACTAGCTGAAAAATATAGGTGCATACTGGTGATAGGCGATGCACATGCAAGAATGAATGCAAAGTATACTATCAATATCACAACTCATCATAACTTCCCTCATCAGGACCATCATCATTGTATTCAACCTTTATCCTTGTCGGGTATCAATATCATCTCAATAGTATTCTCCAAACTTGAATCGGGTATCAATATCATCACAATATCCTCTAGCCTTGTCGGGTAATAATATCATCTTAATAGTATTCTCTGGACTTGAATCGGGTATCAATATCATTATCACATCCTACGGTCTTGTTAGATATCAATATCATCTCAATAGTATCCTCCAAACTCAAATCGGGTTTCAATATCATCTCAATAGTATGCTCCAGACTCGAACCGGGTATCAATATCATCATAATATCCTTCAGCCTTGCAAGGTATCAATATGTCATCACAATATCCTTCGACCTTGTCGGGTATCAATATATCATCATAACTATCAACACATAAATACAAGTATATAATAGGTGCACAGATGCAAGACGATATACTCATAGCCATAAAGATATATATTTTGTCAATACATCCCAACTACTCATTATTAGTTAACCAACACTCCTTATAATAGAATCAATAGTTCACTAATCATCATATAACCTCTAGTTATTTAGCCAAAATATTATCCTTAGTCATGGGATAGCAGCTAACCACTATTGATTAAATAGCCAACATCTAACATCTACTCAAGGTTCATCTCTAGACCAAAACCTTCATTTATCCACCATTCATTATTATCAATTATTCATACTATATTCGTTAATCATTAATAGTCCACAGTTTACCATTTATCATATAACTATTCTTTATTAACTAAAATCCTTTATTAACTAACCATCATTTACCAACTAATCCTTGTTTATCAACTATTCAATATCATTACTATCCATGTATCAATCATCGCTAGTTTTCGTATCTTAACTAAGCAAGGTTCATTAACTAGTACATTAGATTTCTAACCATCAAGTATTATAGCTACCTAAAAGACATCTAGCTACCACTTAGCTTAACCCTTAATTAGGAAGAATAGTCATAAGATTGTATTTTAAATAGAATCACACTGATTACCGATATAATAATCTTAAATGTACCAAATCTATACATACCATCACCAGTATTCAATCAGTGGAATAATAAGCATCATATCGTATCTTCCTCCATCCAATACTGTACAGATGTGTATACAAACATATACATATTCATATTCATATTCATATGCTATAATCACATCATTTATAATGACAAACACTTTTCAGATATTCAATCAATGTCATAATGCGGCCCTTGTCCCATTAATTTATCTGAAATAATCTCAACATCATAATCACAGCCTTAGGCCCATATTCATATTCGGAACTCATATCAATAATCATATTTATAAGACAATAACATATCTCTAATTATCTCACATATTAGAGGTATCTTGCATATAGAAGGCATAATATCAATAAGCATGTAATCATTTCTAGGATATCTTATATCAATAGTTCATGCATCATGACTATGAGGAATATCACTTCTTTAGGCCAATTTATATATATATAAGAGGAACATCATCTCTATAGGTCCAACAACCATGAATAAAGAAAATATCAACTCTATAGGCCAATCATCAAGTCCAAGTGGAAATAGAATCTCTATAGGCCAATCGTCAAGTCTAAGAGAAAATTGCATCTCTATAGGCCACATAACATATCTAGAAGGAATATCATTTCTAAATGCCCAATATCATTTCCACAAGGATTATCATAGATATAACTCAAAATCCACAATACGGGAACATCAATACAAGTTACCAAGTTATGAAGTAATCTTATTCTAAGGTTTACTAACCTCATCTATGTCTAACATCCACAACTAAGTTCACAAAGATTAACATAAGCTTAGGCCTAAGTGGGTCGAATGATCCCACTTCTAATCCACAATTTCCATAATTAGGCATTCTATGCCACAAACTAGTCTAAGGTTTCTAGTTCATCTTTTAGATGTCAAGTAAGTCATATTCAAGCCTAATATAGCAACTTCAACTAGAAATAAGGGTACTCAAGTTAATTCTACCCAACATATGGTTTCAAGACTACAATACTAGCCCAATAAGGCTAAATATACAAATCATGCTTCAAAAGCTAAAATCATATTCTAAACATAGCATTATATCATATCCATTCTATAAAAAATCTAAACTAAAAAGGGTAGGCAATAGGATTCAAAAGGGGTATAAACATGCCATTTTATGGGTCCAAAACCCTCATCTAATCCCCAAACATGAACAATCAAGGCCAAGTTATCCTATACATAATCGAGCCTAACATTTATATTCATAAGCAATATATATCACACATCGTCTATAACGAAAAGTAGACTGAAGCCTACCTCAAGTCCAAATAACAAAACCTCACTTCATGCACCACATGCTCATCTTCACTTTACATTCCTCAAAATACCATCACACTATCAAAACTATAATTTACTCATCAATACGAGTCTAATGATAACCATATTGCACTATTATGTTACGGTTCCAAAAATGACACCAAAACCTCAGGTGGGTCCCACATACGAAAAATGAGTTTTCGAGACCAACCCAATGTTCATACATAAACATGGAATCATAACCCTCAAGAAATAGGTAAAAATTAAGCATACTTTGGGCTAATATCAAGCCCTAAGCTAAATTGGGGTTTTAGGTCTAAACTAGGAAATTCAAGCATGAATTCAAGGAATTCTTACCTTAAATTAAAAGGTAATCATGATACAAGATGATAATTAGGCTCCCAAGTCACCCCTTATGACCAATTTTTAGTTGTTATACTCATTTTGGGGTTCCTAGGTCTAAATAATGAAGGGGAAATGTCCCAAATGCGTCTTGGGACCTTTATATAGCCCCTACAGGTTCTCAGGTTCTACTTTTGCAGTCACGATCGTGCTCCCATGATTGCACACTTTTGGCCGCGATCGCGGTTGCACCAGATGACAGCAAACTAAAACATAAGTTTTTGACCCTCCGAACTCATTCAAAATCTAAATAACATAATCCAATAGTGAATTTTGTATGTAAAACACATTTCAAATCCAATGAAATCATCAAAACTTTCATAGGATATCATTTAGGCAAAAGGTGGGGCCCATACCTATATTTTTATTATATTTTATAAAATTCGCTCAATAGTCCAAAATAAGTTCAGGAGCCTTGGGAACTGAACCAAGTGACTCCCTAGCCTAAATTCGACATTCCAGACATGATAGAGAAGTCGTATTTTCTATCCAAGGTTGTTTTAACCAAATATTGGTCCCACACCCATTTTTTCCAATTTTTAACTTTTTGACCAATCGGTCAAAATAAGCTTGGGTGCATTAGGACCGAACAAAAGATCTACCTAGACTAAGATAGATATTCTGGATCTACTAGCGTAGTCAAAATTTGCATCCAAGATTGTTTCAACAAAGTTTTCACCTAGTTGCAATTTGGAACCAGTGAAAACTTCTAAACAGGAATTGACCCTAAAAAATAAATGAACTACCCGGTAACCAAACTGTCGGTCCCAGCAAGTTGTAAATGACTTGGAGAAGCTATAGATAAGCTCAAATGGTGAAGATAAGCATAAATATCAAAAATAACCTGAAGGGTCATTACATATCAACAGGCTTAAAACTCGCCATCCATTTCTTAGTAACCAAATCCTTCATGAAATTCGTATAGCCTGACATCTCATTCCAATGCTTCCACAAGATAAATATTAATAAACATTTCCTTCAATATTTACATGAAATTTTTTTACTTTTCTTTCTCTTTCTTCTTCCTTGGTCGTTGAGGAAAAGATTGGGGAGATCGTGGAATGGTATTCAATACATGCTTGACTTACTTTTCCTTTCCTTATCTTTTTTGACTCTTCTATCAACACCCATCAATTTTTATGATGACTCACTACAAGTCACCAAATTTTTAGTTTTCTCTTCGGGTGCATCTTCAATATTAGTAATATCATCTTGAACTTAATAACTACAAGCATAGGGGGATCAATGGTATCCTTACCACTCAGAGTGGTGATGTCTAAATAGTAACTATCATTTCTTAGATTCTATAGAGTATTACCCAAAAGAGTGCCCAGTTAATGTTGATTTAAGGTTGCTAACATCTAACAAAATTGTTGCTCAAGTTGCTTAATTGCAGTAGCATGCGGTTCCACCTTATGGCTCAAACCTAAAATGTCTGCCTTAATCTCCTTAAGGCAACTTTATTGACTTTCCAAAACCTTAACCAGCTTAGTATGAAATGCCTCCAACCTTGACTCAGTGTCACGGATCCTTAGTAGAACATACACACCACTGTTCTCTTTATAATCATCCTTACACCTCCAGTAACCATCTCTCTCTCTTCTTCAATCCCTATATTTGTCCCCATAATAGTTCAGACCTTGATTCCGTTGCCTCGAGCTCCAAGTGTCTTAAGTAGACTTTTTTCCCTTGGCTCAGAAATCTGCCAACTATATAACTAGATACTTTGCCTCTTCTTCAATGTCAGAATCATACATCTTAGGTGCTTTACCTTATGCTCCCACAATATTAAATTTTTCGAAATTCGTAGTTGCAAATTATTTAGTCAGTAACCCAATCTCTATACTCATCTGTACAACTTCTTGAGCCACAATACCTTTTATAATTCACTATTCCTTGGTAGCACCAATAGCATAAGTGTTGTTACCTGTTTCTGCCTCCTAAGTATTCCATCCTCGATTGCTAATAGAGATCCAATCTAGGATTTCCGATGCTGCTTCCCAATACAGGCTCATGAAAGCTCCACCAATAATAGTGTCTGCAACATCTTTAGAACTGATATTTAGGGCACAATAGAAAATTTCCAAAAAATTTCTCCCTGAAATTTAGTGATTATCAGTTTCTTCTTAAACAAAAACAATAACTCATGCATTGGTTTAGAATGCAATTGCCTAAAATTATAGATCTCGTCCTTTAATTACAGAATTCTGGCAGGAGGGAAGAAGTGGCCTAAGAAATGGTTCCACAACTCATTCCAAGTAGTAATGGACCCACGAGGTAGTTCCCCTAACCAGAATGTCTTTCACTAGTTAGAGAAAATGAGAACAACCTGAGTCTTAAATTTTCCTAGCTCACCCTAGGGATATTATATGAAGTGTAAATTCCAACAAAATTTATGATGTACATGTTTGCATCATCGATTGGCAAACCCACAAACACACTCTTTTATATTTAGTAGGTGAATCATAGCACTTGTGATATCAAAAATTGTCCCCTGAGGTAACTCGGAGGAATGATAGCTCTTATCTCTGTAGGCTCAACATACCCCAGGTTATCCTCTATATTATTATATGCTTGCATATACTGATAAGCTGGGAGTATGGGATATCTATCTTTTCTAGCTCTTCGAGTTCTACTCGATGATTGGCTTTTTGTTTCTATCTCTCCACTAGAACTGTAAAATCGGTAGCCTCATTATCCCTTCTTATATTTTCTTCCACTAATAACCATACAATAGTTTGCGCAATTATCTCTTGAACACCATATGGAGGTGGGGGAGGTAAGTCAAGTAGATCACTCGAAGCTCCTCATGATAAGCTTCATGGCCATGTTTTGACATCCTGCGATTCTATTGTAGGGTTTTTCAAGCTCTAGATCAAATGGGATCAAGGGATTGCCTTAACTTTTAGTACTAGGCATAAATCGGCGTACTCCTCAAGAAGAATGGAAAAGTAAAACCCAACAACCTCAACAAACTCTGTAAATTAATTTGTAATTATATTCACCTGGCAATCGCCCAAAATTACACCTCCAAGAAGTATAATACGATCAAAGTCAAATATAGTAAGCCAGTAGAGGTTGGGGTCGAACCCATATGGAATAAGTTGAATATCTCTCACGAATTTGTTGAAGTAGCAAAAAAAATACAGGAAAAGTAAATAGGGGGTTTTGCTGTAGAAATAGTAAAGTAGTAACCAGTCTTGATCGCATTAGTTAAAATCAATATGAGATAAATACTAGAACTATGTTCCTCTTGGCTTCCTAACTCTGCAGATTTATCGTTCTTAATTCGACTAACTCAATGAAATGCATGTAAAATCTGACAAGATAGTTATCACTAATCGCCTTGTGAACGCCTTGGTAAATTTCACTCTTCACCTTGTGAGTCATTAAGTGTCGCGTTATTAACCCTTGTGTTCGATACGAGTCCAGCTATATCCTTTTGGGTGTCAAGTTAATTAGATGAGGGTTGTTAGACTCGAATTACTGATATAACCTTCTTTTCCTAATCTTGAACTTTCTTGTGAAGATGATCTTGAATACAGGAAAGTCCTTAACTTCTGCAGTAATTAAGAAAGCATACAAACCGAAGAATATCACAATACATACATCACCACTGATTTTGAAAGACCTCATACTTTCTCTACTTCATTATTCAGCCAGGGTTCCCACAACCCTAGTTAGGTGGTTTAGTCATGCATAGTTACAAGAAGATCCTTGGAGTTAAATAAATAAAACATACAAATAATCTCACAATAATTGAAGGACAAAAACCAAATTCTCAAATTAATACTCAACCAAATTATCAATAACAAAGTATTCTAAGACCAAAAGTCAAATCTTGAAATCAATATATGTTTGTGAATGTAGAGAGCTAATTAGTAAGCTCCAAATTGAAGAAATAGATTATAACACTAAACTTATAGGTTTAATAGAGAGCTAATTAGTAAGCTCCAAATTGAAGAAATAGATTATAACCCTAAACTTATAGGTTTAACATTCAAATAAAAACTATGTGTATCTTTGTTCAATTTTTTGATAGTAAAATTTTTAATTGAAAGAGAAATACAAGAAATTATTAAAAGGAGTGAATTTATTGTCAATTGTTGATTATGTATAATTTATATATAATATTGAAAACTAATAACTAAAATAAAGAAAGAAAGACAAAGAATGATAATAATGAATGTAATAAGACACTTCAATCAAAACAAAAATAAGAAGAAAAAGTAGACATTGAAGAAATTGTATTTCTTGCAAATTTTGATCTAAAATATCAACTAAATAGAATTGTAGAATTTATATATATATATATATATATATATATATATATATATAGGTAAAATTTTAATAAATTTTGAAGTGTTTGATATTTATTATTTCTTACCTAGATAAAATAACAAACCTATCGAAATTACAAATCAAATTAATTATGACGAAACCAAAAAAGACACGTGAAGGGGGGGGAGGAGGGCACTACTATACAAATTTACAACTACATCTAATTTTGCTCCATAATAATTAGTGCTGCGACAATAATTTATCATGTTATTCTATAACTAACTACATTTTATTTATATTTAAAATTTTACGTTATATTTAAAAAAATTGTATACTTAGTAGTATGACATTCATCCGTTGATTAATTTTTTATATACATTCATTTTTAATTAACGATTGATAATGTACAACGCACGTATCTTAAGATATTTTTTTTTGTGTATATATGTATGTACGTATATATGTATGTGCGTGCACGAGCGCGCCCGTGTGTATAAGTGATAAAGATATTTTTGTCATAAAAAAATAATTACTTGCTTCTGCTTATGCTTTTTTTGAAAAGCAAAATTTTTTCGCTTCTTCCCAGAAGTGAAAAAATTGCTTATGCTTTTTTTTAAAAACACTTTTGCAAGTTAAGCAAACACTCTTCTTTTTAAAGAAAAAAAAAAAAATCTCAAAGAAGTGATTTTTTTGAGAAAAACAAACCCAAACAGATTATTAATACTACTCCTATCCATACTTTATTTTTTCTAATAATAAATCCATGTCAATTTCTCAATCAATTTTGATCCGAATCCAATAATAGCGGATTACACTCTTTCGTTGTGTGATTTTGGCGAAACATACCCTATTTTTTGTAGGTGCTCCACTTTAAAACCACACCAAGAAACCAAAATTTTCTATATTTTAAATCCAAAACCAAATAAAAAATTTAAAAATCAAAACAAATAAGTGAAGGAAAAAATTTTATTCGTTGATTCAATCCAAATAATGCACGTACCTACTTTCAAAGAGCAGAAAATTTGTAAATTCAATTTGTATGTGGATGGTTAATTCAATTTATTTATTTTCCTTCATTAATTATGATGTATCCCCTAATTTTCGAGTTGGGTAACTCTGGCTTTGACTAATTTGAAGAAGGAAAAGTTGGACTAGAGTCGAGTTAATTATTTAAACGAAGAAGGGCCAAATATATCTCTTATCTATATATTATTGAAAATGATTTAAATGTGGGGGAAAGGATAAAAATAGCCTCTCGGCCAAAAGAAATGATATGAAAACGGTCCATGAATTCAAATCTCATTTCTTAGCCATTTCGCTAGTTGGACAACTTTCTTTGACTTTTTTCTTTTAATTTTGTTGATTTTGAATTTTTTTAGTTTACTTTTGTTGTTGCTTTGTTCTGCTTCTTTTTTCTTTTTTTTTTTATTATTATTATTATTATTATTATTATTATAAAAAGTGTAAAAATTAATTTATCTTTTTTCACTATCTTTTTGTTCTCTTTTTTAATTATAAAATAATCAAATATAGAAAGTATATTTTTTCAAATACAATCAAAACATGAAGATAACATATGAAAACAAGATCATACATATTGATACATATATACAAATACATATGTATTGACATGTTGATACGACACAATACAATACAAATACATAACTGAATATTCTATATTGAAACATATATGAAACATAATATATATATATATATATATATTATACATATTGATACAATACAGTACATATATGCAATATGATATATATTGATACAATATAATACATATCTGGTAAATATATGTACACATTCTATAAAATAGTGATAAAATATCTATACACATCGTGTATATATTCTATACAACATCTGTATAGTTTCTATACACATCATATACAACTTTAAGCTGCAATAATTATTAGATACATATTCTACACAATGATTATACAGTTTCTTTATAAATCTTGTACATATATAATTTCTATATAAATCATATACAAAAACATATTCTATATAATAATTCAATAGTTGTAAAACACATTTTAGCTACAATATTATTCAAATACATATTTTATACAACAGCGATACAATTTCTATACATATTTTATGCAATAACTATACAGATTCTATACACATCCTGTCTAGTTTATATACACAAATCTTATGTTGATAAATATTCTATACAATAATTATACAGTTTTTATACATATTCTATATAATAATTATATAGTTTCTATACATATCCTACACATATACATACTTTATATAACAATATTACAATATCTATACACATCAAATAAAAAAAAACATATTCTATACAATAAGTATACAGTCTCTATACGCATCCTATACTATTTCTATATATCTTTTATAGATACATATTCTATGCAACAACTATACAATTTCTATACAATGTTATTAATTGTATAGAAAAATAGAAAAATAAGAAAATTCAAGTAGACTATGCAATAACAAATCAGAGTTGATACAATGGAGAAGAAACCCGCTTTCAAAAATATATTTTTAAAAAAATTAAATTCAGAAAGAAATTTTCAAATCTCCAATTTCATAAACTGTAAATCTAAGGAAATCAACCAAAAAAAGATGCAAATATTTTATAAAAAAAATCAAATTCAAAAAGGCAAAATTTAGATCTCCAATTGCATAATCATGTAAATCTAAAGAAACATAGAAAATTTGTCAAATCAATTGTAAATTGAATGACATGTGTGTGTGAATACACCTAGAAAATGGAGAAGAGAGAATTCTACAATAATATGGCGAATAAATAAGAATTAATTGCAATTATTTTGCCAACTAGCCACCACGTAATAAATTCGACAAACATTGGTCATTTATTTTTTAAAATGGCCACAAGGTGTCATTTTCCCTTAAGTAAACATATCCCTTATTATAATTTGGATCTAAATATACCTCTTTCGTTATAATATGACTCTAATTTGTCCTTATTTTAATAGATTGATACATGGCGGGCTTGGAACCAAATAACCCATCCCCATTTAAACTAAGAACACTTACAGAAAATCACCTACATTTCATAAAAATGAGAGTGCACCTAACCTAACTATCAAAATTAAAATTCATAATTTTCCTTCTGCATTTTCTTCTTTTTTTTTAATTTCTTTTTTTCCTATCTTTTCATGTCTAGCTTCCATTTTTCTCTCTCTTCCATCTCCGGCCTCTACTTCTCTTTCTTCTTCTTTTTTTTTTCCTTTTTTATAGTTTTTTAATTTCTTTTTTTCTTTGTTTTTTTTTTTTGATTTTTTCTCTCTATCTGTCTGATGCTTCTCTTTCTTTTTTTTCCTTTGTTGTTTTTTTTCTCCTAATTTTATTTTTTTGTTTTTCTTTTTTTTTCTTTTTTCTTTCTCTCTTCTATCTCTAATTTTTATTTCTCTTTCTTTTTTTTCTTTTTTCTGTTTTGGATTTAATTTTTTAGTTTTCTTTTGTAATTTTTTTCTCACTCATTTTTTGGTATATTTTATATTTTTAAAAAATATTTTTACATCGAGAACAAGTCATGGATGATAACAAAATACCATATTAACTTATTGTGTTTTTATTTGCAACATCAATTATATTTTTATATTCATTAATATAATTGTATTCTTATTTATATTTTATATTTTATTCTTGTATTTGTATTTTATTGTTCACGCTTGTATTTATATTTTATAATTCACATTTGTATTTATATCTTATTGTTCACACTTGTATTTGTATTTTATAGTTTGCACTATTATTTATATTTTATACAATTCAAGATTGAATCTGAAGAACTGTTTTATATTTATATTTTATAGTTGTCTGCATACTGTATTTGTGTTTTGTGGTGTCATTTTGTTTGTATTTGTATTCTATCTTAATCGAAACACTTGTATTTTTAAAGAATTATTTTCTATTTGTATTTGTAAAGTAATCACATAGTGTATTTATGTTTTTAATTCCATTTGTTTCATTTATTTATATTTGAATTTGTAGTTGACAACATCATTTGTGTTTTTAAAAAATTAAAATTAAATTATTATTTTCTTTCTACAAACACTTGTATTTATATTTCTTGATATGATTTATATTTTACTGATACAAATACAAATGATAAATTATACAAACACAAATGTTAAATTAGATAAATAAAAATATTATATTTATATAAAATGATATATGTTTATACAACTTTAACCATAGACATATTAACAATAGCTATTTATATACAAACTACAAATGATAAATTTGACATAAAAATACTAATGAACATTTGCACTTTTATATATTTTAGACTCAAGTAAATACAATTAATACTTGTACTTGTTTGTATACAAATACAAATGATAAATTGTATATTCACAGATAAACTATTAAAATACAAATAATAAATTTATTTGAAATATATAGTATGATGTAAATAAATAGAAAATATAAACAAATATAATACAACAACAACAAAACACAAAAAATTTAAAAAATGAAAAAAAGAGAAAAAATGAGAAAAAATGAAAAAAAGAAAAAATGAAACAAGAACGTAAAAAGAAAATGCAGAAAGAGACTGCAAAGAAAAAAGAAATAAAAATTAAAAATTAAAAAAAATATGAAAAACGGAAAAAAAGGGAAAGAAAACATAGAATACGAGAAAAGTAAAAATTAAAAAGGAAATGAAAAGGAGAAAAAGAAAAGAAATAAAAAAACGGAAAAGAAAAAATGAAAAAGGAAAAGAAAAAAACTAGTAAAGGAAAAAAAGGAAGAGAAATAGAAGACAGGGAAAGAGAAAAAATTAATGGAAAAAATAGAGAGAGGCTATGGATTATATTTAATTGACAAGAAAGACTATGCATTGTAACTAATTGAAACTTAGGCTAAGTAGGATAATTAGGAGCTTATGTTTCCTAAGCATTGCAGTTATTCCTTCAAAATACCCAGCTCTAACCTAACCTACCCCACCAAGCCCCAGTTAATTTAACCGATCTGTCCCTCATACTTAAACAAGCCTGACTAAATTGTACAATCTATTTTTTTTACCTCTCTTCACTCTCATAATCACTACAATAATCTTTGTGTTAATAATACTCGAACAAAAAACAGAGTCCAAAACATTGTCCTTTAATATAACAAATGCTTTTAGAAACTCATGCTTTAACTCCATTGCTACACTTTCTAATGCCCAAATCAGGTCCTTATTATGGTAAAAAAAAAAAAGAAAATTAACCTAAATCAGATCTTTATCATTTTGTTAAGAAAGAGGCTAAGTTGGTGGTTATGGTAGCTTAGAATACAACTTTTGAAAAGCTTATACACAATGTTAAAAGGGTAAATATGGTGATAAAAAGTTCTACAAGCTAGCCAAGGTTAGGGAGAGAAGGGCTTATGACCTTGAGCAAGTGAAGTTCATAAAGAATGAAAAAAATAAAGTTTTGGTGAATGAGGTTCCTTATTTGAAGGAGATGATAGTCTTACTTCCATAAATTCTTGAACAAAGAGAGGAATACTAGCATTATGTTGGAGGACATGAAGAACTTTGGGCAGCTTTGTGACTATGGTTATTACAGGCGTATTAAGATTGAGGATGTTAAGACTGTTATTTATAGGATGCATAAGGTTAGACTAACTAGTCCAAATAGAATTCTGATTAATTTTTAGAAGTACATAGGAGTGACAAAGATAAAGTGATTGACTCGATTGCTTAGCATCTTTTTCAGGACATCGAAGATGTCCAAAACATGGAGATGGAGTATGATGGTTCCATTATATAAGAACAAGGGGGACATTCAGGATTGCAACAACTATAGGGGTATCAAGTTATTAAGCCACTCTATAAAAGTTTGGGAGATGGCAGTAGAGTTGATGTTAAGAAAGACTGTGACTATTTCTGAGAATCAGTTTAAATTCATGCTAGGATGCTCGACTATTGAGGCCATCCATCTCGTCTAGGGACTAATAGAGCAGTATAGGGAGAGGAATAATGACTTACTCATGTTGTTCATCTACCTAGAAAAATCCTATGTAAAGTTCAAGGAAAGTTATTTGGAGGTGCTTATAGGCTAGAGGTATACCGATGGCATATATTGGGGCGATTAAGGATATGTACGATGGATCCAAGACTCATGTTAGGACTGTGAGAAGGGACTGCGAGCATTTTTCATCTTAATAGAGCTACACTAAGGTTCGACTCTTAGACTATTTTTATTTACTTTAGTGATGGATGTTTTGATGTGGCAATTTCAAGGTTAAGATCCATGGTTTATGATATTTGCGGATGATATAATCGTGATTGGTGAGAACCATTGTGGAGTTAATGCTAAGTAGGAGGTTTGGAGGCAAACCTTCTACAGAGTTTATGTTACGTAGGTCTAAGACTAAACATTTAAATTTTAAGTTCATCTAGGTAAAACATGAAGCTAATGTGGTTGTAAATGTTAATACTCATCCCATTCAAAAGAGAGATAGTTTCAAGTATCTTGGGTCTATGATAAAGGAAATGGAGAGATTGATGGGGATGTTATTCACCATATTGGGGAAGAATGGATGAAATAGAAGCTCACTTGTAGAATTTTGGGTGATAAAAAGGTAGCTCCTAAACTCTAAAGAGAAGTTCTACAGAATATTGGTTAAACCAACCATGTTGTATGGGGTGCAATGTTAGGCATTCAAGAACTCTCATATCCAAAAGCTGAAGGTGGCAGAGATAATAATGCTATAATAGATTTATGGTTTTACTAGGAAAGATAGGATTAGAAATGAGATTATTCGAGATAAGGTGGAAGAGTCTTTGATGAAAGTCAATACACAAAAAGTGAGTTTGAGATGGTTTGGACATATGATGAAAAGGGTCATAGATGCCACAATGCGGAGGTATGAGAGATTGACTAGGGATGGATTCAGGTGAGATAGAATTAGATTGAAAAATATTGGAGGAAGGTGATTAGACATGAAATGGAGTAGCTTCAACTTATAGAGGACATAAACATATATAGGAATGTGTAAAGGATACAAATTAGTATAGAAAAATAGTAGGAAGAAGTGCTCCTTACTAGTAGGTAGGAGGACACTGTTATGGTACTCGTGCTAGTTGTCATAGTACTAGTCTTATTTTGAAGTTGTTACCTGTTATATTACTTGATGTTAGTCTTGTTTATGTTATTATCTGGTGTGTTAATGACTATTATTTCATGTTCCATTACTATTTCTTTTCTAGACATTTTTTGTCTTGAGATGGATGTCTATTAGAAACAACCTCTCTATCTCACCTCTGAGGTAGTGAAATAGACTTCATATACTTTCCCTCCCTAAATCCACTTTGTGAAAATATACTGAGTTTGTTGTTGTTTCTCTTATTTTTGTTTCTGTTATTATCGTATCTTTATCCTTCAAACTTAACACATGCTTGTGGTGCTATTGTTTTATTGACGCCTTGTTGCAGACCAGTACTGCAAAAGTTAAGCACAAGGTCAGTTTCTTGTTTGATGCCATAGGAAGGAAATCTTATTCAATTACTTGTTCTTATTGTTTACAAATTACCATGAAAATGAAGTCTTGATTAATTACTTATACATATGATACCCCTCTCAACTGTTGCTCGCAGACCAGAATGGTTTAAGTTAATTAGAGTTGGGTTGGGTAGGTTAAATTAGAATTGGACATTTTAAATTAGGGATGAGTTAGTTTATTTCGGGCCTACCATGTGTCAATCATAAATCCTAGACTTTATGTACTTAATTACATTCTCTCCCTAATTCATTTTCTCTCTCCCAGATTTGAAACTTACATATACATGTCTTACGCACATTATACATTACACCCTATGTATAAGGTACCCGTTTTACCTATATTTAAGAAAAAAATATCAGCCACCTATATATATTTAAGGAAAATAAATCAGCCACCTTTATTATCTAACGTAATTAACGATATTTATTAAATTAGTGATGATTAAAACCCTAAAATTAGTAACAGTAATTCAAATAAGAAAAAATTTGAAACCTCACAACAATTTAGTTGATCAAAATTGATATTTGTCCCCACCAATTCTTCCTGCATTAGTTCACACTACTAGAAAACGTTAAATTTCTGACGGCCAATGTAATCGGAATGTGGACGAAAAATAAGGTAGTTCCGACTATTTCATGGTAGTCAAAATATAGCTTGTCGAAAAAATATTTTCGACTACTTTAGTTGGAAACATGGTCGGATATTTAATAAATATTTATTTAATAATTATAAACATTCTAACTACTCTAGTTGGAAATTTAATAAATAATTATTTAATAATTATAAATTTTTCGACAGGGGTAGTCGAAAATGTAATAATCATAATTATTCCGACTATTGTAGTCAGAAATTTAATAAATAATTATTTAATAATTATAATTATTCTTACTACTGTAGTCGGAATTTTAATAAATAATTATTTAATAATTATAATTATTCCGACTACTGTTGTAAAAAATTTAATAAATTACTTAATAATTATAATTATTCCGACCACTATAGTTGGAAAATTAATAAATAATTATTTAATAATTATATTTTTATTTAATAGATAATTATTTAATAATTATAAGTATTTCAACGACTGTAGTCAAAAAATTAATAAATAATTATTTAATAATTATATTTTTCCAACTACTATAGTCGAAAATTTAATAAATAATTATTTAATAATTATTATTTAAAAATTATTATTATTTAATAAATAATTATTTAATAATTATTATATTATATTAGCTTAGACTGCTTTCAGATTATAAACAATATAAATAATGTATTTTTCACCATAGGATCAAACACGACAAAAATTTACAAATACAACAACTTTAAAACATTCAAAACAAACATCAAATCAAATAGTTTAAACATCTAAATGTCACAACCAAAAACAAGAACAATAACTATAAACTAATTATCATCAGATCCACTGTCTTCCTCATCATGAAATACTTGCAGCATGTTCTTCTTAACCAACTCCTCAAATTTATCAAACTTAGCATCGTTAGTTACACATTTATGCGTTAATTCCATAATTTGCTTTTTCATCGCTTCTATTTCTTCCACAGTTTGCAAAGTAGAAGAAGAACTGGGAAATAACAAAGGACTACTCGAGGATTAGAGAACCTATATCCCGTTGGCTCTACCTTTATTTGGACCTCTTACCACAACTGTCCACATATTATTCATCTCTACAGGTGATGGTTGGACCATGGTACCATCCTTTGAAGAAGATTGGGTTTGACGCCACTCATCTATGTTTTTTTGAAATTCTTCCTGAAAGAAAAATTATTTGTTAGTAAGTAAACAAGTAAAGTTGAGTAATAATAAAACAATGTATGTAAAAGTTATTATCTTACATATGCATTCTTAGCACGCGTTTTGACCAAATCTCCTCTTGCACCGTCCTTATTTTTTTTCCTATGCATCTATTTATAGACCTCAAGCAGATGGGCGTTTTTCCCCCCATTTTTATATTTCTGCAAAATTTTAGAAAAAGAGATAATGCAAGTATGAAGACAAGTTCGGGAAACATAGACCAAAACATCTTATACAAGAATTACTAGTTGTTATGTACCCCATTATAGCATAGGCACATGGATTAGGAAATGGAGATACTGTATCAGATACTAGGTAGTATGTAATTGAATATAAGTTCTGTGCAATGGTCCGCTAGAAAGAGAAACTCAAAAGTTTTTTAAGTTTTTGATGTAATTAAATAGACCTCAACAAAGTCATATCGATATCGTAGCAGTTGAGACAAGAACATTTCACTTTGTACCTTACAGAATTGTGTCAGATGAAAATACTCAGTAGGACATATCAGATAATATCATGTTATTATCAATAGCAGGCCCTTAGATTCCTATGTATCATTATTATGAAAGGGACTAGAATAGAATTCTGGTTGAGCTATATTGTTTAAATTATAATAACATAGGTAAAAGTTGGTATCATTTCTTTGTAACACACCACATATTCTACAATTTCACTATAGTCTATTAGGGTTAGGCCGTACATAACGAGTTTGAGTGTTGCTATTTAGTTAAGCCTGAGATTTAGTGGAAGCAGGGTAAAGTGGTGGGCTCATATTTTGTCGAGTTTCAAACCTCGGAGCACGGTTGGAATTTGGCAAGCTAACTTACACGGTGTTTGTCGGTTATAAAAGAATAGGAAAAAAAGTTTAAGTAGATTTTGTGTTAGTAACTTCTATTCACACTATAATAACAAATTATCATAGTTGTACATCACAACAACAATAAAAACATACCCAGTATATTCCCAAAATAGTTGTACGTTGAGAAAGTGTATAACTTAATAGTTAAAATTTCCTAGTAAAAATGGACATTACTCATTGAACTTATAAATCTTATAAATCTAAGTTATTCTCTACTACACAAGGTCAAGCATACAACTAGGTATTTCATTAAGATGTGTCAGATGAATTAAAAGCCAACCAATTGTATTAATTGTAAAAATTTAGGACCTAACTACTATATATTTCTAAGTTCTTATATAGTGGTATACATTCATGTTATCCTAGATCATTGGTAAATGTGTTATAAATGGCAACCTTTAATCATGTTCTTCTTTATTGGTTGATTGGTGCATAGGTAAGTGAGGGGCTGGATTTTACTGACAATGTTGGTAGAGCTGTTGTGATCACCGACATCCCATTTTCCACAAGCACTGATCCTAAGGTTTATGAATATACTAAATTTCTATTTTGTCAATTTTATCTTTAGAGGTGTTCACTGATTCAAGTGTCTCCTAGTTTTGTTTTACCAAAAACTTACATCTCTGTCACTTTGCATTCTAACATATCATCTTCAACAACTATTACTTTCCTGATATAATTTGGTTTATGGTAATTTTCTCCAAATATAAGAAAGCAACCCAGTGGTTGTAGTTCTTTGATCATTCATTAAGGATCCTATTGCTTTATTGCAAACACAAAAGAAACTGCGGCTACACATTAAGTAAGAGAATATTCTGCAGCAACAGGTTCTGCAATAGCTATAGCGAATATGAGATCTTTTGCACATATAGAACCCCAGTACTTAGTTACAGGACTTAGTTCAGCAGTATAGGTCTTAGTTCGAGATAAGATTAAGAGTCCAATGGTTTTGGAAAGGTCTGAGATCTTCGCCAGCCGTTACTAACTAAAGTGAAGTGCAGATAATTAACTTAATAGGGGCGAGATTCTCAAATGATGCTTCGTGGGTGTTTATCTATAAATAACCTTCTATCTACACAGTGCAAACCACCTAATTTTTAGTCACTCACTAGCAATACAGTTCCATAGCTTTCAAGAGTTGTTATACAAAAAGGCTCACAGTCTTCTTTCAGATGCCACTGCCCGCCAGCTACATTGAGATTCAAACTAATTACTTATTCTATTATTCAAACTTTGTTTCTTTGTTTGTTGCTAGCTAAATTATCAACTCCACACCAACGAATACGTTATACTAAAAGTGTTACTATAAATACTTTGCTCTTTACTTCCAATTAAGTCATCACCTCTCTAACTAAACAACTAAATTATAATCCAAATAGAATGATGAAACACATAACCTAATTGCACTAGGTTAATGTATTATGGCAAAAATCCAGCTTTGTGTCTGTAAGTCCCAAAGTCTTCAGAAATGCTGTTTTAGCCCGGGACAGATTTTCCATGCAGCAGATTTAGTCCTTTATGCGTCCAGCTCCTTTCCATCTCGTTTGTGAGCTTTCTTTTGCGTCAAGTAAGCCATAAATTGCTGTATTTTGCATCATTTATACCTGAAACTTTCCTAATCACATTTGTTAGCTCATTTACAGGAAAAAGGACTAAAAGTGTACGAAATAGATAATTAGTTCTCGAAACTAGGCTAAAATATGGGCAAAATATATTGATATAGGCGCGTAATTTCGCCTATCATCAGTGGGTAGCGAAACTCATCGAACCTCCTATGTGCAACGAGCCACCCATTTGAGATGCTTTATTTTCCTTTGTTCATTCTCTCCTCACCCTATATTCAGGAGTATTTCATTTTTCCAAGAACTGGACCCACACATCAACATTCAACCAACCAGTTTTTCCCAAGTTCCTCCGGGCCTCATACAAGTGTTATTTAATCCGTTGAGCTGCTTTCAACTTGAAAATGCATTGTATTTCATTTTCATGACAAAAATTCCATGTACACTTTGTCTGCAAAATAGTTTAATATAAAGTCATAACATGAGTTGACGGATACAAAGAAAAATTCATCATTGATAGCATACTAAAATGTTAAATTCTTTGATTTTGATTATACCATAAATTGGTTCCACATAAGAATTCTGACATCAAGTTGAATCTTATTCCAACTACCCCACGGCTTCGTGTAAAATGGTTTAATTGCTTCTATAACCATATGTTCGCCGCTATATACGGGAATGAACCTGTAATAAAATTATATTAAACTATCTTATCTTTCAAATATTTTAAAAATTACGAAAAAACATAAGGTTTACTTACCCATTATCATCAGGAGAGATAATTAGCCTCCCGTTACCGTCATATTCTACTACCTCTTTAAATTTCAGAATCTGGGAAGCAGCTACTGTAGAATTAGATGTTGTAGCACTATCAATGAATGGTGATGTTAATGTGCTAGGACCTCCAATTCTCAATCCAGAAAGGTTAGGTGTGGATGATGTTGAAGGTACATATGAAGAGCTACTATGCAGAATATTGTAGGGAGAAGATGGCTGGAACTGGTGGGGTGGTGAGGGCATGAAAAATGCATTTATTAGTGAAATATTTGCCCTTGGAGGAGGAAAAATATTTATAGTACCTGGTTGAAGAGTTGTGGTAACAGGTGGTGGTGGTGGTGGTGTATATTGACCTACAGGAAGATTATTAGGTCCTTTCTTACCGTTCTTACGCGGTCCATTACCATTGATTTTCTTTATTAATCACCTCAAAAAAAAAGAACCACCAAATGGAGTTAGTTTGTGTTATGCTTCCCAGATATGTTTCTTAGATCAAAAGAAAATTAAATTCTGCATTTCCTGTAGTACTGAGTGAAAGAAAGCCTCATCTTGTCTCGAATAGTGAGATGCTAAGTATCTATCCTTGTATTTGTTAGTATTATTAGATAATTATTATATTCAATATATGTTATCACTCCACTAACTAAAGAGTTAAGGTGAATTTGAAAAATAATTAATTCCATAAAATATTCCAGTGTATCTCATTTAGCAACTAAACAACCTCTTAAAGAATATATAGATAAAAGCTCCGGATGCTACTAATGTAACCTTATTCAACCAACGAGAATAAATCAACTCTTATAATTTCAGTATTAGATATTTGAATCCAAGGTTAACGCCATTCAAATAATCCTGGTTTAACTGGGAAACTGCCATTGCAGAACCACATAACAAGCTAAGATTGAATAAAACGAAAGACAACACTCAAGAAATCATAAATAGGAGAGACTTAGCCACCGGATAAATTTTGGACTACACAATAGACTTAACAAATAAATAACTTGCTTTATACAGAGGAACTAAAGAAGTAAGATTTAAGAAAATGCAACAAGACAAGCAAATCATGCATAGTACCAGTAGTTTTACAACAACTATTTAATCAAACAACCAGAAATGTTCTTACTAGCACTACAAATGTTAACAAAGAAAAGACACTATATTGTCAAGAAAAATAGCAAAAACCAGCAGCTAAAATACAATTCAAGACCTTGTTACAACATATTACTACTATTAATAACAACTCAATCCTCGTTGCTTGTTTTATAGTCATTCATCAATTCTTCCTCATCACTTGTTGCATATTCATTAATCGATTCTTCCTCTTCACTTGTTTCATTTTAATCAAGTAACTCTTCCTCGCTTATTTCATTTTCATCTGTTGGATCTTCCTCGTTATTTGCCTCGGATGTTCTTTCTCCATAATTATGAACATTCAATCTAAGTTTAGAAGGATTAAATTCTTCATACAGGCATTCATTTGCTATAACTCACCTGTTAATTCATCATCCACCCTTTCTTGAACACTAGAAATGTCATTCTAATATGCATGTCATTCTAATATGCTACATCCAATGCATCCTCTACTTTAACTCTACCGACAAGCTTTTTTTTTATAACTACTCGCCATGCAGATTTATTCTTACACAAAGGATAAAGAGCATAATACATTTGTTTCACATTTTGTGCAATGACAAATGGATCATAGAGTCCATACTCCCTTGTATGCTTAATTTCAACTATTTTATACTGAGGGTACACCTTTGTACCTTACCTAGGCGTAGGATCATACCACTTACACCGAAAGAGAATCAATATTTTCTTTGGCTAACCAACATGATAATCATGTTCTAAAATCTTGTGAAACACACCATAACAATCAACACCATCATTACCTTTCACCCAAATCCCACTATTGCTGGTTTTCTTACCCTTAGAGAACTCTTTTGTAAGAAATCTGTACCCATTGATGGAGTACTTAGAAAATTTTTTGACTTTAGCATCAGGTCCCCAAGCTATATCACGTAAAAATTGGCCATTTGGGTCATAATTAAGTAGATTATGTACCTATAAAAAGTTCAAAAAAAATTAAAATTTAATTATACACAAGATTGAACAAAAGTGTAAATCATGTTAAATATTTAAGCTACACTTACATATTCTCTAAAACACACTGACCAAATAGGATAAACAGCAGTATCCCCGTGTAAAGCCATGAAGTAGCTGTCCGACAAAGTTATGACTTTCATTAGTTAAAGCTTAGATATACCTTGAATGATTGTTGTTAATATAAATATAGTCACTTAAAAAAAGGCAGGACCTCAGAAAAATTTAATAATACATGTGTTGTAACTGACTTAAGCTCTACCTTATTCAAATATCAAAGTGGACCACCTTTCGGACTTCCTTTACCTGGTTGATTTAATATTAAAAATGGTGGAGCTGAAGGATTTGTATTGTCTCCATCATCATGCCTATTAGGTCGGTTTCTTAGACATGGTACATCATGTTCAAATTAATATGAACAAAAATAAGAGGTCTCTTTGGCCAAATAAGCCTCACATATTGATCCCTCAATTCAGGATCTGTTTTTTATGGTCCGTTAATATTTGCCAATAGTCCTGCATAGTATGATCTTTTAGATGAAATAATGTTCAATTAAAACACATGAAGGTAAATGTTAAAAGTCAATACCTCTCAAAGGGATACATCCATCTACACTGAACAGGCCCTCCAAGTTGTGCCTCTCGTACAAGGTGAATTTAAAGATGCTCCATAACATCAAGAAAACCAGGAGGAAAAATTTTTGCCAACTAGTTTAAGGTTAAGCGAATGTTGATATCCATCAAAGATAGGTTCTCCTCCCTTAATGTGTTAGAACATAAATCTTTTAAAAATAAGCTTTTCTCTGTTATGGACTTCCATATTCTATCGGGCAATGTACATAATGCAATAGGCATCAATGACTCCATGTAAATATGATAGTCATCACTCATTATAAAGGTCAACTTTCCTTCCTTCATGTCAACATACCTAGACAAATTTGACGCATATCTATCTGACATTCTCAAATTGTTAACCTAATCACAAATCACTCTTCTACCCTCCAAAGTGAATGTGTTATCCTTGGGCTTCTGAATATTATTATTTGAGTATGTAAGGTACAACTCACTATGCCGACAATACTCCTTTAAGTCCATCCTGGCCTTCAAGTTATCTTTTGTTTTGTTATTTACGTCCATCACAGTATTAAACAAGTTGTCAAAGAAGTTTTTCTCAATATGCATGGGATCCAAATTATAAGGCAAAAGATTATCCTTCCAGTAATCTAACTCCTAAAATATGCCTCATTTAGTCCAATTATGTGTAACACCATAACCAGGTATCCTGGATGGTGGAAACCCTATTACCTTAGACAGATTCCTCACTCAATCCCAAATTTCTTCTCGCGACATAATTGGTGGTGGCTCTTCAAAATCAGTCTTATTCTTCATAAAATCACTAGTATTTCTCCTAAACTCATGTTGCATTGGCATGAATCGACGGTAATAGTCAAACCATGAGTTTTTACCCCCATGTTTCAAAGTGAATGCTTTTGTGTCTTCTATACAATAAGGGCAAGCTAACTAGCCCGCAGTCGACCACCCAGACATCATTTCATAAGTAGGAAAGTCATTTATAGTCCACATCAAAGTAGCACACAATCTAAAGTTTTGTTTCATTGATATATCATATGCTTCCACACTTTCGTGCCACAGTAAGTTCAACTCATCAATCAATGGTTGCAGATATACACCAATCAAAACTTTTGGATTGCGAGGACCTAGAATAATGTAAGTTAGAAATATATACTATCTCGTCATACACAATTCAGGAGGGAGATTATAAGGATTCACAAACACTGCTAACATGAATATGGTGTAGCTTAGACAAAATGGAGTGAATCCATCAGTAGATAATCCCAACCTAATGTTTCTTGGTTCACAAGAAAAATCCGGCTGCACACTATCAAAATGATTCCATGCTTCTCCATCTATTGGATGATATAAAACACCAGGTGGTTTTTTATTTTCATAGTTCCATCTCATAAGAGAGGCAGAGCTCATTGATGCATACAACCTCTTTAACCTTGGTATAAGGGGTAAGTAATGCATCGACTTCACAGGAACCTTCTTCCTTTTGGCATGTGTGACTTTCTTATAACGAGACTGATTACAAAATTTGCAATGTTCTAAATTTGCATCTTCCTTGTAGAATAACATGCAACCTTTCTCGCAACAGTGAATCCTCTCTAATGAAAGTCCTAACTTAGAAAACAACTTCTTTGTTGTGTAGGAATCTTTGGGTAATTCAAGTTTATTTGGGTTAAGTTCATTCATAAGTCCAATGATAAAATTCATGCCCTCTTGAGAAATAGAATAATCTAATTTAATACTTAGTAACCGAACGACAAAAGATAACTTAGAATGCACTGATCCTTCATACAATGGATGACTAGCTTCCTTTAACCGTTCATAAAAGTTCTTAGCCTCATCATTTGGTTTATTTTGAGCCTTTGAGTGTGTCCTAAAAAATCCATGACCATCTCACTTTACGTGAACTTTCAGCATTATTCTCTCTTATTGGACTTTCAGTATAATTCTAAAAAGCAAAATTATTAGCAGCACCACTCTCTCCATGAGCTGTCCACATAGTATAATTCAACATAAAACCCTTCTATAAAGATGTAATGTAACATCTTCTGGAGTCAATAACTTTAAACACTTGCAATTCCAACAAGGACACCTAATTGTACCTTCAGTAAGAAAATCATTAAGTGTCATTGCTTTAGCAATAAATCCAGCTACCCCAGCTTTATATTCCTCTCTCAAACCCACACGTTTAGGATAAATCTATTATACATCCATATACGATCTTTATTTTTCATCTACACAAGAATGACAATAATAATAATAATAATAGAGAAGAGAAACAAAAACAAGAGAAACAAAATAGTAACAGTTTGTTTAGAGATGCCACTATGTAGTGGACACAAGAAGAAAACTAAGAGATTCAACACAGCATAATAAAGTAGCCAACAACAATAAAATATTTTAATTAAAAGAAGATTTTTTTTTATCAGTGAAAGAAATCCAATCCATGTGATAGCTTCACAAACAAGATAAAAGAAAGGCAAAAAGAGAGGCAAACAGATGGGTCTTCAATAACACCAACCCATCAAGACTACTACCAGATGATGAACCAGCCAAACCAAAAGAACAACCTCAACTTAACAGTCTTAAGAATAGGCCATGAAAATGAATAATCAATGCTAGAATCACAACAGAATCGTGGAATGCCAAATATTTCTTCCTATAACTTTCTCAACAACTAAACTACCCTTGTTGATAGAAGGGAAAAACTACCAACCAACGTGGACATTTAAGACAACAAACAAGAATCGCAAGAAATAATATACTATCTAAATACTGCACATATTAGATCATGTAAATGACATCACTCATAAATCTTCATTACACTAGAGTGGGGTTTAACTATGTGCATCCAAAGAGTAGCGTCTGTAGTTCCCTTGTCATAAAAAAAGTCTATTGGTCAAGAAGGCTTCTTTAAGACTTTAACAAGGGAAAACCATTTCAAAAGGAATATTTTTCAGAAAAAATGATCTGCACATTTTTCGGAGAAGAAAGAATGTGCTAAGCTTAAGCTTACCTCTAAGAATAATTTACTAGTTAAAAACATAACATACAATATAAACAGTTATAACAGAATGAAGAAAATATATATAAACATTCAACAAGTGAATCACAATATACACTAGAACTACAAATCATCATCATTAGAAAGTCAAATAAGCCTTCTCCTCAGGGGCAAAATAGTTTTATTTTACCGAGTTCATTCAAACCTGATATTTTCGACAAGCATGAATTATATGTAAAATTCAACTATACAAGGAATAGTAGACATGAATCTATAATCTTGAAAATATAGTGGATTCCATGATAAGAAACTTAAAAGTTGAACCCATAAAGTGCGTAAACACTGATTCAACCCTGCTTCTCCCGACCCAACCCGGGAAAATTCCAAATGTTAACGACAGAGAGAATCAAGAAAAGTTCCATAAAGAATATTATAACATCAGATATATTTGATTAAGACATTGCTAAATAAATTATCTTTTAAGATAAAAGCAAATCCGAGACCCAACCTAAAAATAGATACCCTATGTAAACCCACCAAGCGAGGTCTGAGAGCATAGATCATATGCATACCTTACCCCTACCTCGGAGGTAGAGAGGTTATTTTTGATAGATCATCAGACGAAGGCCCCACCCCCTAAAAAAAAGAATAAGAAGACTAAATTAAATGGATGGAAAAGACATTTTGGTTTTTAGTAGGTATGTCCTGGCTACAACAACAACAACAACAACAACAACAACAACAACAATAAACCCAATTTATTCCCACATAGTAAGGTCTAGGGAGGGTAAGATCTACGCAGTCTATACCACTACCTCCAGAGAAGTAGCAAGGGTGTTTTCGATAGACCCCCGGCTCAAGATAAGATAAGTCATCAAAAACGTACACAAAGCATGGAACAATATGACATGACATAAATACGCCACTTATAAGGAGTAGTAAACAAAGAATAATAAGCACTGTTAATGCAGCATAAAAAGAATACTACACCAGCTAAGTAAAGCCCTATCCTACCTACCAAAAAAGTCACTAGCCTTCTATCCTAATACGCGTCCTCTAGATTTTCCTATCTAGGGTCATATCCTTAGTAAGCTGTAATTGCTCCTTGTCCTGCCTAATCACCTCTCTCCCATATTTCTTTGGCCAACCCCTGCCTCGCCTAAAACTATCTAAAGAAAGCCTTTCACACCCACGAACCAGAGAATCCGTGCCCCTCCTCATCACATGTCTGAACTATCTCAAACGGATCTCCCACATCTTGTCCTCCACTGAAGACGCACCAATATTATCTCAAATAGTCTTATTCCGAACCCTATCACCCTAGTAAGCCCATACATCCAGTGTAACGTACGCATTTCTGCCCTCTTTAGTTTTTGAATATGAGAGTTCTTGACAGGACAACACTCCGCTCTGTACAACATGGCCGAATGGACTGCCACCCTATAAAATTTTTCTTTAAGCTTGGGCAGTACCTTCTTATCACACAACACCCCCAAGGTGAGCTTCCACTTCATCTATCTTGCCCCGATCCGGTGAGAGACATCCCCGTCAATCTCACCATTCCCCTGAATCATGTCCCCTAAGTATTTGAAACTATCCCTTTTACATACTACCTGAGAATCCAACCTTACTACCAGATCGTCTACCTTCCTTGATATATTAAACTTACATTCTAAATATTTGGTCTTTCTCCTACTTAACCTGAACCCTTTAGACTCAAGGGTCTGTCTCCACACCTCTAATTTATCATTTACACCCTTCTCCAAGTCTCATCAATCAAAACCACATCATCTGTAAAAAGCATACACCAGGGCACCTCGCCTTAGATACGGTGCGTCAACACATCCATATCTAAGCAAACAAAAATAGACTAAGAGTAGATCCCTGATGCAACCCTGTTAAGACCAGGAAATCTTCTGAATCGCCTCCCGCCGTCCTCACCTGGGTCTTAGCTCCATCATACATATCCTTGATGGCTTTCGTATATACCACCAGGACCCTACTCACCTTCAAGCATCTCTAAAGAACTTTCCTAGGGACTTTGTCATATGCCTTCACCAAATCGATAAAAACTATGTGCAGGTCCTTCTTCCTTTCCCTGTACTGTTCCACTAGTCTCCGCACTAGGTGAATTGCTTCCGTCATTGAGTGCCCAAGCATAAATCCAAACTGGTTCCCTGAAATAGATACAATCCTCTTCAACCTTCACTCGACCACTCTCTCCCAAATCTTACTCATGTGGCACAATAACTTAATACCCCTATAGTTATTGCAACTCTGAATATCACCCTTATTCTTATACAGAGAGATCATAATACTTTATCTCCTGGCCTCAAGTATTTTCACCAAATTGAAAATATCGTTGAACAAATCCATCAATCACCTCAAACCATCCTCTCCAGAAAACTTTCAAAAATCCATAGGGATCTCATCAGGCCCCATCGCCCTACCCCTTCGCTTCCTGCGAACGGCCTCTCTGACCTCCTCCACCTTAAAACATCTACAATAACTAAAGTTACGACACTCCTCTGAGTGCTCCGGCTCACCCAACTCAATATCTCCTTCCCCTTCATCATTCAAAAGCCTATGAAAATACGAATGCCACCTATTATTAATATGACCATCCTCCATCAAAATTCTATTATTCTCCCCCTTAATGCACTTTACCTGGTCTAGGTCATGGCCTTTTCTCTCTCTAGCCTTAGCGAGTCTAAACAACCTTTTTTCCCTTTCTTTTTCTTCTAACCCCATATACAAGCTCTCAAAAGCTGCCGTAACGGCAAGCTTAGCCTCCTTCCTTGCTACCTTGTACTCTTCCCTAAAAAACCACTTCTCTTCATCATCCTTACTCTCAACTAACTTTGCATACGTCCCCTTCTTAGTCTCCACTATTTCTTTACTTTATCATTGCACCACCAATCCCCCTATGGTGCCCGACCTGGCCATTAGACACACCTAAGACCTCATTAGCAGTCTCTTTGATGCACCTAGCCGCCCTATCCCACCTACCATCTATGTCTCCCTTATGGTCCCACACCTCCATACTAGTCAACTTCTCCCCTATCTCCTGCAAATTCACCGGCGTCAAGCCGCTCTACCTAATTCTTGGTCGGCCCTCCTCACCCCTACTCTTATTACCCTTCTTTATTCCCAAGTCCATTACTAAGAGCCTATGCTGAGTCAAAAGATTCTCACTCAGAATGACCTTACAGTTCTTACACAACCCCCTATCCCCTTTCCTAAGAAGTAAAAAGTCAATTTAGGTCTTGGCTATTATGTTTCGGAAGGTGATCAGGTGATCATCCTTCTTTGGAAAGCTCGAATTCACTACTACCAGCCCAAAGGACCTCATAAATTCCAACAGAGCAGCTCCTTCTTTATTTCTCTCCCAAAAACCAAAACCACCATGTACATCGTCAAAGCCTCCCGAAAATACCCCAATGCGACCATTAAAATCCTCTGCTACAATAATCTTCTCAGAGCTAGGCATGTCTTGGCTATATTCCCCATATTTCAAGTCTAACAATGGAGTTTATCAAAAATAAAAAATAATAATAATAATAATAAAGAGGCACCAGAACTTGGCCTGACAAAATTGCATACCTCTAAAAGCAAAACCCTATAATACTTATTCCAAAACTTTGACCATATATAGCAAAAATTCTTACTTCAAAAATGTTATTTACTCATCAAGCCAGTTACTTCTTTTGCAATTCACTTCTTATTCTCCTAGCTTACTTTTCCAGATAACCTGGCAGCTAAAGGCTATGCTAGTGCATAAATAAAGATTTAGGTAGGATAAACTTAACAGATTTTCACACCTAAATTTTGCTGCCATCAAAGCTAAATGACAAATGGTCGGATGTAAGGAACTTTGGTCTAGTAAAGATCACTGCATATAAAGTGCAGTGAAATACCCCTTCCTCCTAAATAAAATCTTACAGTGAAATATAGCGCATGTGGAGCACAAAATAGGAGACAAATTAATGCTTGTATAGCTTACTATTTGCAAAATTCGTACGTTAATGATTCATAATGTAACTTCTTAACTTGCACTGGGATTTTTTTGCAAAATGTAACAGATTCCAAAGAAACAAAAACTATTTAACTGAATATTTCCACATAAAAGAGGGGGCAAATCCCTAACCTTGACAGCTAATTATCTTCTGGTGATCGATGTAGTTACTAGACTCGATCGGGCAACTTTGAGTTATACTCTGTAAAAAGCTGAAACCAAAACCCCAAGACGGTGTATGAGTTAACACTACTGCCCATGGGGTCAACACTCGACAACAAAAAAGATTACTTCACAATTATGTAATCATAACAAAGAACGTAATAATGTAAGCGGAACTAGAATTGAAGAAGTAGCTTGGGAGCATTATGTACATTAACAAAAATTAGGTTACAAATGTACATAATTGTGAACTTTGGACAAAGATACTTGATGCAAAACCCCCTTTTGTACAGAGACAAGTAAACACCCACAAAATTATTCAACTTGAAAGCACAGTAAAGAAAAACTTGGTTACAAAACCTTCCATAAAAAAATGAGCACTAATTCACAGATTTAGCCAACACCTTGTAGAACGAAACATTGATTTTTAAACTTCATAAAATCTTATAGAAAATAGAACAAATTTTTACTGTGAAGATGGGAATTTCTTGATTGACCTTCGTTCGGTGAAATTGACCTTCAATATCATCGTTCACTACCATCGTTACCACTCCACCATCATCAATTTTTGAGAGAGAACGATGAACGTCATCAAGTTCAGGAACCCAAGCTTCAAGAGAGAAATGAAGTAGAGAGTGAGAGAGAGCTGTGGTATTTTTAGCTTATATTTTTTATATAAATGTATTTAATAATTAAATATTAATTTTAGACTACTTCAGTCGGGTAGTAATTTAATATATTTAATTATTTAATTTTTCAACTATAGTAGTCGAAAATACATATTTAATAATTTATTTAAATAATTATTTAATTTTTGTATAAGAGTTTGATTATACATTTAATAATATATTTATTTAACTATTTATATTTTCGACTACAAAAGTTGAAAATGCATATTTAATAATTTATTTAAATAATTATTTAATTTTTATATAAGTGTCTAATTATATATTTAGTAATATATTTATTTAATTATTTATATTTTTGACTACAGCATTCGGAAAAATATATTTAATAATTTATTCAAATAATTATTTAATTTTTGTATTAGGTATGATAGTGTATTTAAAAATATTTTTATTTAATTATTTTTATTTATGACTATAGTTGTCAGAAATACATATTTAATAATTTATTTAAATAATTATTTAATTTTTTTATAAGGGTCTGATTATATATTTAGTAATATATTTATTTAATTATTTATATTTACGACTATAGTAGTCAGAAATATATATTTAATAATTTATTTAAATAATTATTTATTTTTTGTATAAGGTTCTGATTATATATTTAGTAATATATTTATTTAATTATTTATATTTCTGACTGGAGTAGTCAGAAATTCATATTTAATAATTTATTCAAATAATTATTTAATTTTTGTATAAGGGTCTAATTATATATTTAATAATATATTTATTTAAATATTTATTTTTCTGACTACAGTAGTTGGAATATACATCTCCCATAATTTACTGCTAAACTTTTTGACCGTTGTAGTCACAAATAGTATCAGAATAATATTTTATAAAAAATAAATAAAAAAATAATATTTCCAACCAAAGTAGTCAAAAAATTCCAACTACTTTTTTTCAGTCGAAAATTTTAGTCAAAAATTAGTGAATTTCTGGTAGTGTCAAGATCTGTTTTCGTGCAACCCCCAACATTAATATGAACGTCGCAAATTTGTTAAGGCATTTCGGTATTTGGCAATCAAAAATAGTACATTAACACTACAAAAGTGATTGTATTTTTGTTTCAGAAAGTATATCTTTTGAGGTTGATCTCAACAATTGTATTAGAACTAGATATTGATAAATGTTGGAGAAAAAATGATGTCAGGTATGTCATGAAAGACAATTCTTCATCAATTACTATAAGGAATGATAATGAAGTAAGGGAATATATAGAGTTAGAGAAATTTTTTTCAGGATTTGTCACTTATCCTGTGTGAATATCGATTTTTGATAAGCCAATAGAAGAGTTAGAGTTTGATCGTAAAACTGGAGTTGTCTTTTATGTTGAAGGAACTGAAACTGACAGTCTTACAAATACACAAATTTTTTCGATAGTTCTATTGATTAAATAATTGATGCAATTATTTGATGAATCTTATACTTTGAAATAATTGTGTTAAAGTTTCTTGTTAATCTTGCATAACATATATGATTGTAGTGATGTAATGCATTATGTTTAATGAACTTATTTCCTAAAACTTTTGGTGTGTCTGGTATGATGGAAAATATTTTCTGAAAAATGTTTTCCTATTTTTCATTGTTTGGTTGTAGTAAAATATTGGAAAAATATATTTCAAAGGAACTCATTTTTCTCTATTTGAGGGGAAATAACTTCCCTCATGGGCCAAGGAAACTCATTTTCTGAAAAAAAAAAAAAATTACTTCTGCCCCACCCCCACCCCTCTTATCCACCCCAACAATACTCATATTCACATTACTCAAAAATATTTTTCATAGTGCTTTATTATAATTTTTCACTTCTTGAAATAAAAAATATGGAAAAGGGAAATCTTTTCCTTTTCTAATGTTCATTGAATGTACTGTTATTTTTTAAAAAAATATTTTTTCACTCACCAACTAAACACTAGAAAATATTTTTCTAAAAAATATTTTTTACTTACCAATAAAATACCATAAAAATATTTTTCAAAAAATATTTTTCACTCACCAACCAAACATGAGAAAATAAGTATAAAACCAACTTATTTTCTAGAAAATTTTTTCCAGGAAAACATTTTCCATGGAAAATAGTTTTCATCATACCAAACACACCCTTTATTTATATTGATTATGTATGTTGAAACCTGTTGAAGTTTATGTGAGTGATGTTAAAAAAAAAATAAAAGTTATACATATATTTGTTCTGATACATGACTAAGAAAACATACACATATAATTGTCCTTTGTGCATATGTGTAGTTACATTATTTTAAAATTGTTGTGTATAAAACATATGAAAACATTAAGAGTTATGTATGTGAAACCACATTAACCTTTTACTTAGTTGATCTTGTATAATTTTCCTATACATAGCTAAGTATGTGGAGTGAACATTAAATTAGTTGTACTTATTCTTTTTTATATATGTAGAATGAACATTATACTTAGTTATACTAATATAATAACTATGTTATACATAAATCATTTGATAATTTTACACTTGGTAAAATATAGTTGTTCATTAGACTTGCTTATACATTAACATGTTATGTATAAGAATTTGTTAATATAAATAATTTTGTTGAAAAACAAACCTAAACTTGTCATTATATATATATATATATATATATATATATATATATATTTGAAACTATTTTTTTTGATTAAATTTGCATCATCTATGCCTTTCAT